>NC_056729.1:1191279502-1191354502 GCF_019279795.1 Protopterus annectens | reverse complement strand
CCACTGCTAGCATGTAATGCTCCTGTGGACTACAGCAGGGATAAGGGCCAATATATGTGGACAGTCTGACACACCCTGGACAGTCCGGAGGTATACACATAACCCCTTAGTGTAAGACATGTGGACCAATCCTGACAATGTGGATGTTAACAGCCATGTAGATGGGTATAACACGTAACTACTGGTATACATGTGCCCCCATAGGTTATTCATTCACACATCCCTGCCTGTCCTGCCACATACTAACCACTGGTACAGATCTGCCATGGCCACATACTACCACTAGATATTGACATACATCTGTACAGCATCCCACTGCCCTTTTTGACATACATGACTGTTATGGTGGCCCGGCAGCAGTACATCTGGCAAGTATCTGGACATTACATCTCACTCGGAAAGTACACTAAGCTGCTAGGCATGTAATAATGCACTGTGCAGGCTACAGGCAGACCGGCTCAACACTGGCCTACATTTCCTATGGGGGAATGCACATGTACCTCCATATATAGCAGGCTCTATGGGCACGCCACAGCATAGAGTAACATACACCTGTGTGAAAGTGCATAACCACAACCAATGTGAACACAGCCACAGCCACATATGGTATGCTAGCATAGTATTACAGTATATCGACTATGTGTTCAACACCAACCTCATATGTGCCACTCACGCACTAACCCTACATATACTGGGCTGCGACACAGTGTGCTCCGATGCCCATCCGTGGTATGGGACATGTGTATGTATGGCCCTACAAACATGTCAGCCAATAGGGTAACATACAGTGGAGCAGCATGTAATATCAGACAGAACAGGACCAAGAACAATGACATCTACCACAATCTGTACACAGGCCAAAGTACATATTAACAATACACACGCTGTCAACAATCACCATAAGTACACAGACCTCAGTACTGTACACACAACCACTGACTGTCCAGGTTATGTCATCAAATATAACCCCTACTATAAATAACATGTGTAGCAGTCTGATATCTCACTGGCTTGTTATCAGATGTGATGTCACTAATTATGGTGTACAGCACATATGCACCTCTCACTGCATGAAATATGTACAACGGTTGACAGAGTTGTGGCTGGAGGCACATACACATGGCCAATATTGACATGTTGCTGTGATAACCTCATACATTTACTGTTGTAACTGGGTTTGTGGCAACATATGTCCTATGAAGGATATGAAGTCAGCAACTCTCACAGCTGTCACCATCTACAGACTGCAATCCTCACACTACCTTATGCAGTTCACAGTTAGGTGCTCTGTGGGTAACACCTGAAACAAAAGACACCACACACTGGCCAGTCTGCAGATGACCCTACAGATGGGTGTTCCCTCATAAAAATAGCACTGCCATTGCAGGTATGAAAACATGTAGGAAAGCCATATCCACACACACCCTGTTAAACCAGCATTACTCCAAATGCAGTATAGCAGCACAGTCTGTAGTCAGGTCAGGCACATCCCCCTCCTGTGTGTTGGCCTGTTTCTGCAGTGTATGTTGTTAGAGGCAAATCCTCAATCCAGCTGATATGCTTTTTGCCAAAAAACAGATCGAGTTCCTGCTCGCAGTGAATGAAAGGCCCAACACCAACATGATGTTTGGGGTCCAGGGAAGTAAATAGTGTGAGAACAAATAGCCAGGGAATTGTTATGGCTAGGCTTGTATAGGCCCTAGGGCTGATAGCCTAGTACCAACCTATGAACCTATGAACCTATGTACCTATGTGTGTGTTTCCATGCAATTGGCTATGGGAATGTTACCACAGCTGTTCCACATGCAATCAGCTAGAGTAGGGCTGCAGTTCATGCAGAGGCCATCAGCTGATCCTGGGCATCAATTAAAATACACATGCTGCTGCCTAAGCAATGCAGGGGTAAGTCTGCACATCCACCAGAGAGGGAGTGAGATAAGCAGTGGACAGAAAAGCCAGGGAGGGGTGGGAGAGTAAAACTTAAGCATGCTTGTGTCACACACCTACCAGTACAGGGTATCAAACCCCTGACAACTATGTAGTGCTATCACATGTACATGCAGTTAGTGAATGAGCCACATAGGTTACATGTTGGGGTGCCCTCAGAATGTATATGTGATGGTGAGTAACATCTGCAACAGGGATATGGTAGCTATGTGGTAGGTGTAGTATACGTGCCTGTCCGCATGAACAGGTGTCAGTGTCAACACAGCCACACTCTAACAGGGATGCACATATATTGACACACTTGGCAGGGCCAGGAATACAACTCATCACTATTGGGATTGCCACAACACAGTACTGTGCAGGTATCACATGCACCAATGCACTGCAGGGGTCATACAGATGTTATATGTGCAAAGGGTATGTGGAGGTGTCTGACATGCTTCAGTATACCAATGGGGGGTTTGGTGATTGTGAATGTGGTCATATGCATCATACACCACACACACACACACACACACACACACACACACACACACACACACACACACACACACACACACACACCCATGGGT
The DNA here is from genome assembly GCF_019279795.1 of Protopterus annectens. NCBI lineage: Eukaryota > Metazoa > Chordata > Ceratodontiformes > Protopteridae > Protopterus > Protopterus annectens. Next base: position 1,191,351,983 of record NC_056729.1, on the reverse strand, counting down.
GTCAGAACTGACATGCATGGGTGCACTGCTTTCATGGGTGTGTTGTGGTCGATGGTGCCAGATGGCTATACAAAGCTAGCTGATGGGTATACCTTGGCATCAGGTCACATGACAATGGTCTGCAATGTGGCTCAGGGGTGTAGTGTCTCGAGTTGCCCACACAGGTGGTCATTGCATTCACCATCCAGTCACCTGGGTGACTATTGCATTTGGCCAATGCTGTGCATTGCTTGCCATGTATGTGTTCCTTAGTCCATGATATAGACAGTGTCTGGGATGTGCACACCTCCCACATGCATGTAGAGTGACATGTGGAACTGTACCTGGGGTGTCTGGCCCATGTTGTGTACACAGAGTGTTATCAGATGTGCCAGTCCTGGCTTCATGTGGCGGGAACTGTTAATGGACAGCAGGTAGACCCTGCACCTACATTGATAGTATGATACCAATATTCCCTGGTGTCAGTGGCATCTGTCTATACAGGGCTTGTGTTTCAGGCCTGGTATGCCCTTTGTGGGTCACATTTGATGGCATCACAGGTGTTGCAGATGTCCAGTGAGGAACATGGGGGAGGTGCACTGTCAGCATGTACATGCCTATTGGACTGATGGACAGCATGTCATGCCCTCTGTAGCCCACTGCAATCACACCATGGTTACTATCAGTGGGCAATATGCAGGGTACTGCCAACATAGCAGCTGTTGCCTAGGCAAGTGTGTGTGTGTGTGTGTGTGTGTGTGTGTGTGTGTGTGTGCATGAGACATGGGTTGGGAGTGTTCCCTGGGTAATACAAGGGTTGCTAACATTGCTCAGCTGGCATTGATGTCACATTTAGGGGTATGGATTTGCAACCCAGCCTCTCGGCTATTTCACATCTGCTATCCCTGTATGGTGGACATTGTGATATATACTTGGCCCACCATATAAGAAGTTTGCAAAACCCACTCCACATTAAGTCCAGTTGTTACACACTCACAACCACCTCCACACAAGATACAAATGACATACGCACTCACCTGTCATGTCTAGGATTAGAAATCCTACCTAACTAGTTTATTACACTACAGCATTATGCTATTATAGGATGTGCCACTGCGATTGCTGGAGTACTTCTTCCCCTAAGGTGTATTTCACAGTGAATGACAGCAGGATTGCCAAAGTAGGGCATTTGAATTGTACTGAGTGTGACTAGCCTAAAATACATTGCTCCCTACACAGACATAGAAACACACACAAAATGTCCACAACTGCCATGTGTGGGGATAGAACCCCTACCAGAGTTCTATATAACAATACAGCATGATGCTGTGATAGGATGCACCATGAGGATTGCTAGAGTGCCTATTTCCCAAAGGTGTATTTCATAGTGAATGACATCTGCAGGATTGCCAAAGTAGGGCATTTGCATTGTACTGAGTATTACTAGCCTAAAATGCATTGCTCTCCACACACGCACACACACACACACACACACACACACACACACACACACACACACACACACACTTGTCATGTCTGGGATTAGAATTCCTACCTAACTATTTTATCACACTACAGCTGTACGCAGTTATGGATACAGAGATTACTGAGCTACAGCCTTCCCAGAGGTGTATTTCTAGGTGGATGACATCAGCAGCCTTACCAAAGTAGAGCATTTGATTTGTAGGGAGTGTGAATACCCTAAAAAGCATTGCTTTCTACACAGACACACACACACACACACACACACACACACACACACACACACACACACACACACACACACTTGCCAAGTCTGGGAATAGAATTCCTACCTAACTATTTTATCACACTACAGCAGTACACAGTTACGGGATGTGATACTGAGATTACTGGGCTATAACCTTCCCAGAGATGTATTTCTAGGTAGATGACATCAGCAGCCTTACCAAAGTAGAGCATTTGAATTGTACTGAGTGTGACTAGCCTAAAATGCATTGCTCCCTACACAGACATAGAAACACACACAAAACATCCACAACTGCCATGTGTGGGAATATAACCCCTACAAGAGTTCTCTATCACACTACAGCATGATGCTGCTATAGAACACACCACAGGCATTGCTAGAGTGCCCCTTCCCTAAATGTGTATTTCACAGTGAATGACATCAGTGGGATTGCCAAAGTAGGGCATTTGAATTGTACTGAGTGTGACTAGCCTAAAATGCATTGGTCCCTACACAGACATAGAAACACACACATCCACTACTGACATGTGTGGGAATAGAACCCTATTAGAGTTCTATATCACACTACAGCATGATGCTATTATAGGATGCAACACGTGGGTTGCTGGAGTGCCCCTTCCCAAAAGGTATATTTCACAGTGAATGACATCAGCAAGATTTCCAAAGTAGGGCATTTGAATTGTACTGAGTTTGACTAGCCTAAAATGCATTGCTCCCTACACAGACAAGGAAACACACACAAAATGTTCACAACTGCCATGTGTGGTAATAAACCCCCTACCAGAGCTCTATATCACACTACAGCATGATGCTGCTATAGGACACACTACAGGGATTGCTGGAGTGTCCCTTCTCCAAAAGTGTATTTGACAGTGAATGACATCAGCTGGATTGCCAAAGTAGGGCATTTGCATTGTACTGAGTGTGACTAGCCTAAAATGTATTACTCTCTACACAAACACACACAGAGACACAATTGCCAGGTCTGGGATTATAACTCCTACCTATTTTATCACACTACAGCTGTACTCAGTTATTGAACGTGCTACAGAGTTTACTGGGCTTCAGTCTTCCCAGAGGTGTATTTCTAGGTGGACGACATCAGCAACTTTACCGAAGTAGAGCATTTGAATGTTAGGGAGTGTGACTACCCTAAAAAGCATTTTTTTCTACACAGACAGACACACACACTTGCTAAGTCTGGGATTAGAACTCCTACCTAACTATTTCATCACACTACATGGGTACACAGTTATGGGATGCGCTACTGAGATCACTGGACTACAACCTTCCCAGAGATGTATTTCTAGGTGGATGACATCAGCAACTTTACCGAAGTAGAGCATTTGAATGTTAGGGAGTGTGACTACCCTAAAAAGCATTGCTTTCTACCCAGACAGAGAGAGACACACACTTGCCAAGTCTGGGATTAGAACTCCTACCTAACTATTTTATCACACTACAGAAGTATGCAGTTATGGGATGCACTATTGAAATTACTGGACTACAACCTTCCCAGAGATGCATTTCTAGGTGGATGACATCAGCAGCCTTACCAAAGTAGAGCATTTGAAATGTACTGAGTGTGACTACCCTAAAAAGCATTGCTTTCTACACAAACAGACACATACAGACACACACTTGCCAAGTCTGGGGTTAGAACTCCTACTTAACTATTTTATCACACTACAGCTGTACACAGCTATGGGACACTCTACTGAGATTAATGGACTACAATCTTCCCAGAGATGTATTTCTAGGTGGATGACATCAGCAGCCTTACCAAAGTAGAGCATTTGAATTGTAAGGAATGTGACTACCCAAAAAGTATTGCTCTCTACATAGACAGACACACACACACAAACAGTTGTGATCTCTGGTATTGGATCTCCTACCTAACTAGTTTACCACACTACAGCAGTATGCAGTTATGGGACACCACAGAGATTACTGGGTTACAGCTCTCCCAAAGGTGTATTTCACAGTGGATGATCTCAGCAGGCTTGTCATATTAGGTCTATGGGGAGGGCAGTATGTGTGCATGGGCCATAACCCATTCATCTAGAGGTTGGCACACCACATGCAGGCGCACAGAGGGTCATATTTCACAGGTACATGTATACAGCTGCTAGATGACTACTTCCTTGTAGAGTCATGTTGCAAAGCTAGCACTAACACCACATAGTCTGTAGTGCTGACAGATACCGGTGGCTAGTTCCTATCCAATGTGTGCGCAAAGCATGAGTAGTGCATACTGAGGAGTGTCTGCACTAACATCTGTGACTGCCAGATATATCTGGTCCACTGGTGTTTGCAGACACAGCCTTCATTTGTTTAAGTGTGTTAGCATGCCCGGTATGACCTTTCAGTATGTTGTTGACTGACATTGCCTTCATTTCTCTAAGTGCATGAGCATGCCCAGTGTGCTCATCTGTATTAAATGTGCGGATCAAGTCCAGGTAGTGTGTACTGCAGTGCAAACCTTTGTGTTGTACACCTATAGGTAGCATACTGTTTCTGAGGGGTATCCATTGATTATTTGGCATTGACTGTTACTACATTTCTATATAGGATGGAGGGCACACCTGACTATTTCTACATTTCTACACAGGATTGAGGGGGCATAACTGACTGTTATTATATTACTACATAGGATGGGGGGCACACCTGACACTTGTACACATTTGCTATGACTGTACTGGTATGTCAGGTACTCCATTTCGTTCTGTATTCTAAGCTATCATGCTGACTAGAGGCATACCAGTGTACTACAGATCTTAGCTTTGATTTAAGTACATAGTTTATGACTTCCTACCCTTTAGAATTAATGTCCCACTGCCTGACCTGCTGTGGTATGTCTGTGTAGGCCTGGGGGGCTTACCCATAGGCATAATTCAGAGCCCATAGCACAGCCTTTGTTTATGTTGTTCTACACCTGTCCTGCTGGCTGTGACTGTTGTTGGGTATGTGAACCCCCCCCCCGACTGGCATGTGTGAGTCACTTACCTTGTGGGTGTCCCAGTATTGAGGGTGGTGCTGCAGGGCTGCCTATGTCAGATGCACAAAGTACACTCCCTACACATGGTCGGGCACAGGTAGTGTCATGTTTGCCATCCCTTTTACTGTATGTGAGAGTCAGAGAGAGGTGTTATTCCCTGGGTCCCTCCTGTGTCAGTGTATATGCTATGCGTTGCCTCTTTGCCAAGGCCAGGGGATACTGGGCACGCCTCCTTCTGCCTACTGAGAAAGGCTCAGGTTGTTCCTCCTCTGAGTCACTCTGTGCCTGGGCAGGCCTTGGTAATGGTGGGGGGCTGTGTGGCCCTGCCTAGTGCTGTTTCTGCTGCAGCTGTTTCCACAGGATCATACTGTGTGGCATGGCACATATACGATGACAATTTGGGAACATGTAGCTGGTGAGTACTGCAAGGCTCCACCGGATGTGTCCACGCACCGAAACTGTGACTTCAGCATCCCAAACACATGCTCCACTATAATTCTGGTTTGCTCGTGTGCCTCATTATGGAGTTCTTGTTTGGGTGTGTGTGCATTTCTGATGGGTGTCATCAGCCATGGCTCCAGTGCTTATCCAGCATCCCCCACTAGGTGACTGTGAGGGATGTCCCCATTGGCAAATCTCTGGTACAGCTGCGTCAGATGCCAGATGTAGGAAGCGTGATAGCTTCCAGGGCATCCAGCATCCACATTCATTATTATGCCTTTGGCATCACACATGGCCTGGCAGTTGATGGAGGGGAAGCCCTTGTTGTTGATGTTGACCCTACCCCACTCACTGGGTGGTGCTTTGATGCATATGTGCATGCATTCTATAGCACCCACTACCTCAGGGTATTCTGCTATTTGGTGGAACAGTTGCATATTGCTGTCCAACGCCTCATGGGTGTTGAGGAAATATACGTGTTCACTAACATGTGCTGACATGGCATCCAGGAAATGGTGGAGTACCCTGGATGCTGATGCCTGTGAGATCCCCATCATATCCACAGTTGACCTTTGGAAGGTACCTGTAGCTAGTATTCTTAGGCCTACACATTCCTTGGTATCCACTGGGATGGATTCCCCTCTGTTAGTTCTGTGTGTCAGGTGTGGCTGGCACAGCTCAACAATTTGCTGTAGGAGGTCCCTGTCCACCCTATAGTGCTCCACTATCTCCAGCTCATGTAGCGCCTGATAGCTTACCCTGGGTCTGTACACTCTTCTCCATCTCCTCACTGTGGGTTGGATGACAGCATTCACATCCTCACCACCCTCAGCCTCTTCCACAAGTTGTTGTATGATAGCTATTGCAGCCCCTATCACTTTGTTGTTTTGATTGTTAAAAGTTCCCCGCTTGTTTACACCAGTGGTGTACAGTGTGGAAAAAAACAGAGGGGAAGGGGTTTGCATAGTTTATAGCAGTGTTCTGGGCTGGGCTGGTCTGCTGCCTGTGTAATTGGCTGATTCTGATACATTTCACCTTCCAGCTATGCTAGTTCTCCTAGATTAACTTCCTACTGCTGTTTTCCCTTCCCATTGCCTCCCTGTTTAAAGCCAGGGGCACACCGCACAAACACAGTGCTCAAATGTGCACAGAGCTGCTATTTCCTGGTTTAACTTTTTTTTTAAACTTTAAAACCCAGTGTGCAGCATGCACAGCTACTTAGGCAATGTAAAGAGTGCTAGGCATAGTCAGATACACCCCCTTGCTTATCTGTGCTTAACTAGGAACAAACCTGAGCCACAGTGCTCCAGTATGCTTACACTATGCCTGAAACACACTCCCATGATGTCAGCTAACTCCTAGGCTTGCACCAAGCTATTCCTACTCTTACACTGTTGGGACCTGACTAGCATGCTGGGGAAAACTGGGATTCACTATCATTCCCCTCATTTGTATTGGATTGCTTGCTAATGCATAGTTACATGTCTCACACTGAGCCTCCCCCCTTAGCAACCACTACTCACTGGTCATATTGTCTTCTGCCTGCCATTGCTTTTCATGGCAGAATAGTGAATTTAGTTAAAATGCTTATTTTAGGTTTATTTTCTTATTTTCTCTCCGATCCCGTTTGCGCGTTGCTGCCCTACACTTAAACAGCTGAAATCGGCTAAAAAAAATAAAAGTTGATTTTTTAATTTTTTACGCTATTTGCATTGCCAATGGCCTTATACTTGGCTATTGGCATGCTTCCTGACTGATATGCAGCATTTATTTGGAGCTGTCACAGCTCCGTGTTGGATTTTGCAGAAATGTACTCGGTTACTAAGCGAGTACATTTCTGCAGATTGCACTAGTCCTGCATGGCCGGTTTCAATCTTCCGGGATTGCACATTCACCTCATTTGCATGGATTTCTCCTGCAAATTGGGAGATTTGCATACAGGGTAGAGCTCCTGCACTAATCCTGCATGCAGTGCAAGGCATGCAGAATCTGGGGGATAGTGTGAAAAAAATAAAACATTACAAAAGCACAATAATACAGATATTTCAAGTATAAGCTTTGGAAACCTTGGCAAAGAAATAAGTTTTCATTTTGGAATGATACACTGAAATCGATGGACTATCTTTCACTCACATAGGCAGGGAGATTCTAAGTTTTGGAATGAACACTGGAAAGACACAAACATCAAACAAATGTAAATAAATTACACATACATCAAACAGTCCCACAGTTGAAGTGCAGAGCGTCTTGGTCAGAAAATAGGGACTCAATAATTATTTCAAATATACAGAAGCCAAATCACGTAATTCCTTAAGTGTAAAAAATCAGGGCATTGAAGACAAGAGCAGCCCTAGGTCAACTGGTGCCCTAGGCAAAGGGGCTCCACGGCGCCCCCCACCACATTACCTGGTGCCCCCATCCTGGTTTACCTACACCAAATAAATACTGGAAAAACACCCTGTTAGACTGGCGCCCTAGGCGGCCACCTAGATGGCCTACGCCTAAGGCCGGCTATGATTGAAGATGATAAGTCATACAGGTAGACTCAAGTAGCCTTGCAAATTCAGAAGAACAGCATTATGTGGGAAGTATGTCAAACTTCAGTCAAAAATCTGGTTTCAACATTGTGAACCAGGTGAGGTTTGTGTAAGTTTCTGTCTGAATGCACAGTGTAGAAGTCATTGCTGCAATTAATCTTGCAATAGTTGAGAGAAACACCAGGGGTATATGCAAATAGCTTTACTCTAGTACATAGTATGTTTTTTTTTTTTTGACATGTCAGAACAGTTGACAAGACCACATCCAAATATTGTTTAGATCATAAATACAGTAGCCCAGATCTGTCCCAGGAAATGATTTTTTCACCTTTACCAGTCAGTTTAGGAACATATTCTGCCCTTGCCCCTTCTTTGACCAGCCTGCTTGCATTTGTCACTTTGCAAAAATAAAACACTGTGTCATGCTTTCCAGTATCCCACTGTTGCTATCTGTCAATGAGCCAGTCTGTGCGATGCAAGCAAATCTTCACATTATGTATTTATGTATTTATTTATTTATTTAATTACATTTGCTTACCTGGATGGCCCGACTAGATAGAGAAGCTGTCTCCTTTCACAGGAGGAATGGGGAGAGAAGTTTCACAATAAAATGAGTAAACAGTAAGACAATAGACAATCCCTGGGATTTATGAATGCCTGGTTTCTGTGCAGAAACAGTTTAGGAGCTCCTGCATGGAAAATGGCCACCAAGCGATCCAGGAAAGTGTCATTTTCACGTGCATGAGTAGCACTACACTGTTCCTGCACAGAAAGCCATGTAGCATACACATCACCTCATTTGCTGGTAAAAATCATGGAAATGAGGTGATTTTGCAATCCACAAAGGAAGTGTCAGAGCAGAAATGTATTCAGTTAGTAACTGAATATATTTCTGCATCTGAGCAAACGGAGGCTGGACAGCTTGTGGAAAGCATGTATTACAGTAAAACACACATGCCAAAGGCCAAATATAAGGCTATTGGTATTAATAAATGTTTTTTTTTTTAATTAAACTTTTTTTTTTGACCAATCACAACCCTTTTTTTTTTACCAATCACAACCATTTAAGCTTAGGGCAGAGGTGCGCAAACGGGATTGTGCTGAAAATAAAAAAAAAATGAGAAAAATCAATTTGAAGATAATTCTGCATTTTGCCATTATAGTAAATGGCATGCAGAATGTAAACAATACCATGGAGCACTGGTTGTCAAGGGGAAGGGGACCATTTAAGTGCAGTAATTAATGACTTACACACTGGGGTATGCAAATGAGGGGAGTTATACTGAGCCACAGATTTCCTCAAAGTGTCAGCTTGTACCTAATTGTGAAGGTGCAGCAATACAAGAGTGCAAGTGTAAGAGCTGAATGACTTTATAAGGGTGTGTGTCATGCTTCCTGTAAGTGCATTGGAGCTCTGTGGCCCGTGTTTACCCTTAGCTAAGCACAGCTAAGGAAGGAGGTGTGTCAGATGTGCCTTAGTACTGTGGATGCAGACTGAAAGGGTGTGTGCACCGCAGACCGGGATTTAAACAAAACAAAACAAAAAAAAAAAACAAGTGGAAATAACAGCACTGTTTACAATTGAGCACTGGTTATGTGCAGCATGCCTCGGGGCTTAAATTGGAAGGAACTGGGAAGGGAAAACAGCACTAGGAAAGCAGGAAGGAGAACTAGCATAGCTGACAGGTGGAATGTATCAGAATCAGCCAATTACACATGGAGCAGCCCAGCACACTAATATAAACTATGCAAAAATCCTACAGACTGTTTTTTTCCCCACACACTCTACACCACCGGTGTACACAGAAGGGGGATTTTTAACTGGAAAAACTAAGAGGCTGCTGCTGCATTACTCCATCAATATGTGCTAGAGACTGAGGGTGGTGAGGAGGAGAATGCTGCCAATTGACCCACAGTGAGGTGGAAGAGAAGAGTGTACAGACCCAGGGTAACCTACCAGGGCCTACATGAGCTGGAGATAGTAGAAAGCTATAGGGTGGCTAGGGACATTCTACAGCAAATCGTTGACTGGCTACGCCTTACACACAGAACTAATAGAGGGGAACCCATCCCAGTGGATAAAAAGGTATGTCTAGGCTTAAGAATACTAGCCACATGTACCTTCCAAAGACCAACTGGGGATATCATGGTGGTCTCACAAGCATCAGCATCTAGGGTACTCCACCATTTCCTGGATGCCATGACACAACATTCCAATGAGCACATATATTTCCCCACTGCCCATGAGATGTTGAACAGACGTATGCATCTCTTCCACCATATAGCAGAATACCCTGAGGTAGTTGGTGCAATAGATTGCACACACATCCACATCAAAGCACCACCTGGTGAGTGGGGCAGGGTCTACATAAACTGCAAGGGCTTCCCCTCCATCAGCTGCCAGGTTGTGTGTGATGCCCAAGGCATCATCATGAATGCGTGTGCTGGCAGCCCTGGAAGCTATCACAACTTCGCATCTGGCATTGCTAACAGCTGTATCAGGCATTTGCCAGGGGGGGGGGCATCCCATATGTCCAACTAGTGGGGGATGCTGGCTATGCACTGGAGCCATGGCTCATGACACCCATCAGAAATGCACACACACCTGAACAAAAACACCATAATGAGGCACATGCACAAACTAGGATCATTGCAGAGTGTGTGCTTGGGATGCTCAAGTCACGGTTTTGCTGCCTTGACATATCCGGTGAAGCCTTGCAGTACTCTCCAAGTACATGTACACATGTACACAAATGTTCATAGTATGTGCCATGATACACAATATGATCCTGTGGAAACAGGTGCAGCAGGAATAGCATGGGTCAGGGCCACACAGGCTCCCACCATTGCCAAGGCCAGCGCAGGCATAGAGGGACTCAGAGAAGGAACATCCTGAGCCTGCCCTATAGGTAGAAAGAGGCATGCACAGTATGCCCTGGCCTTGGCAGAGAGGCAACGCATAGCACACACACTGACACTGTAGGGACCCAGGGACTGATACCTCTCTCTGACTCACACATACAGTAAAAGGGATGCCAAACATGACACTACCTGAGCTTTACCATGTATAGGGAGTGTACTATGTGCATCCAACATAGTCAGTCCTCCAGCACTGTCCTCACTACTTGCCCAGCAACAAGGTAAGTCACTCTTCCTATCAATTACTGAATGGAGTGGTATGTTCTCATACTTGTATGTATGTATGATGTGGATGCAAGCATGCAAGGTAATTGGGTGGCTGAATGGGACAGTGTCAGACAGTCATATGGGACAGCAGAAAATTCATAACATATACTGTTGTCAACATACTAGGCAGCACCACACAAGGTGACAACCCCCACTGCAGTACATGTGATGGCCCAAAGAAATGTGGGTGTCAGTAGGTCACACACATGGATGTCAATGAGGGTCACCCAGCAGGACAGGTTTAGATGACCATGAAGAAAGGTCGTGCTTAATGCCCCCAAATTATGACAATGGTGAACAGCCCCACACCAGACCTACACAGACATACTACAACAGGTCTGGCAGTTGCATTCTAGTTCTGAATGGTAAGAAGTCTGAAACTGAAATATATGCCATTATGATCTTACATGTATACTCTACAGATATAACTCCTGTCTGCATGATAGGTCACTGTACAATATGAAATGGAAGCCAACAGAGTAACCAAAATACCAGTGCAGTCATTGGAACTAACAGAAGGCAAGAAGCCGAGGTAGCAGAACGTGTAACAATCAAAGAATTTTTTTGTCCTGTCAGTGGTGTTCCAGTTTCTGTTCCTGTTCGTGGATGTGGTTTTGAAGTTTGCTGAAATGTATCTTTGTATGTATGGTCCCAACTAACAACTTGACACAGTAAACAGAAAATAATTGCAAGCCCATGTTGACAAATGCCAGTAGCATGCCTCCCCATGTCCCACTGCAAGGACTGTGGATCAGGCCATAAATACTAATGGGATAAAGGCCCAACTATAGGGATACCTCTTAGATATTGCTTACATTATGTTAGGTGGAGGAGAGAATAAAATAGGTGGGGTGTAGAAGCACGGATGTCATGGAGTGTGTGAAGTCTGAAACTCTAATGTCCACCCATACTACTCCCAATTGCAAACCCATGAATGAATACCCACAAAACCACTGGTAAACCACAATGTGAAGGTAAACTGGCCAGATATATGAGTTCTGCCTCTGGATAGCCTGGTTGTATCTGTACAGCTGAGAGGTATGGTCCCAGAAGGATATGGTCATTCCATGAAGTTGAGAAAAGCACAAGGAGGGGAACCACAGTCAGCATACTAACAAAGTGCTGGAGTATTTACACAGAACCAGCAGTCTATTGTCTGTAGCTACCCATTCACAATGGCAGGTGTGTGCCAGAATGTTTAGTCTATATGACTTAGAATATTGGTCTCAGTTCATTCATCTTGTATTTCCCGAAAATAATTGTGAGCAAAGAATGATAACTATCAGCATTTCATGTGATGACACATCACAGTGTAAGACAGTTCATATGTCAGAAAATCTATGCTACAACCAAACATGTCACACAAGCAGCACAGACAGCAATAGTTACAGTATCCCCGTATGTTAAGCCCATTGTGTCTCCATATTGGCAACCGATCTACAGATATCCTGCAGAAATAGTTTGATAGGTGTAGCTGTAGCACACAAAAGTTTGAACTAGAGTCCAACCCTCTCTGGAATGGATGCACACACTCAATATAGAAGGCCATACTGGGCAAGCTCCGCACAAACATTGGATAGGAATACACACACGTATCTAAGGCCAACATAATATAATATGTCAAACATACACACACACAGACGTGGGGAAGAGGAAGACAGACAGCAACAGAGAGAATTCTGTTATGAGGCCTATCCAACCCACAACACATCCCATAGGCCTGTATCACATGATGTGCTTATGTCATTCACTGTAGAAATACCTTTGGTCAGCCCTCAGCCCTATAGTGTCAGTGGTGCTTGTGATAACTGTGTAACACTACAGTACAATAGGTATCCATGTAGCAGTTGTAATCTCAGTCCTGTCAAATGTAAAGTTGTGTCTGAGTGTCAGTGATGTGTTTCTAGATGAAAGTGGTTGAGGCCATTCACACTCACTAAACCTCCCTTACTCTTCCCTAAGCACTGCTGCTGATGTCACTCACCTTCAAAGATACCTTTGCACAGCTTTCCAACATATAAGCTCTGTGGTGCTTGCAATAATTGTGTAATACTATAGTGTAGGAAGCTAGCATGGTAGTAGTTCCAATCCTGGTCTTGTTAAATGCGAGAGAGTATGTATATCCCTGTAAAGACCTGATTTTGTGGTCATTCACACTTACAACACTTCCCTTACCCCTCTTTTAGCACTGCTGCTGCGGTCACTCACCTTCAAAGATACTTTTGCACAGCTCTCTTGCATATAAGCTCTGTGGCACTTGCGATTACTGTATAATACTGTAATGTCACAAGCTAGTTAGGTAGGAGTTCTAATCCTGCTCCTGGCAACTATGTAAATGTGAGTGTTTGTATGACAGAATGTGACCATCCTTATAGAGACCGGATTTTGTGGTCATTCACACATACAACACTTCCCTCACCCCTCCTTTAGCACTGCTGCTGATGTCACTCACCTTCAAAGATACCTTTGCACAACTCTCCAACATGTAAGCTCTGTAGCATGTGCAATAAATGCATAGGTAGGGGTTTGAATCTCATTCCTGGCAAGTATTTGTGTGTGCACCTATGTCTACATATATATGTCCGTACCTCAAAAATCTTGGCCCCATTTACACCCAGTGCACATCTCAGTGCCTGACTTTAGCAGTCCTGCAGATATCATCTACCTTATAAGTACCTGTTGGCAAACATAAACCATGTAAGGTCAGTGACACATGTGGCAAATACATAACATAATGGTCCAAAAAATAGTTAGATGCAGGTTTGAACCTCAACCCTAGCAAATGTAAAAGTGTGTGTTGGCTAAAATATTTTGTGAAATCTCTCACCCACTACATCACCCAATGCCAGTATTTACAAGGGTTGGTGATGTTTCTCACCTTAGAAGTACCATGGGACAACAACCATCCTATAAGCTCCATGGCACGTGCGATAAGTGCCTAACCCTGTAGTAGGAATGCATAATTAGGTAGGGGGTCGAAACTCGGTACTGGAAAGTGTGTGTGTGTGTGTATGTATGTGTGTGTGTGTGTGTGTGTGTGTGTGTGTGTGTGTGTGTGTGTGTGTGTGTGTGTGTGTGTGTGCATCTGTCATCAGTATCCTGTGGGGGAGGTTGGTGTGAATGTGTAACAACAGGATCCATTGGGGGTGGTTTTGCTAAATTATTATGTTGCAGATCTAGTGTATGTACCAATGTCCACATTACAAGGCCAACCATTGTCAAACACTGTAAAGGTTGTGGTAGACAATCCATAGCCCTTAATGTGTAGTGCCATCTGCAATGACTATTTGACAGCATGGATTAGTGAACAATATTGGCAACCCTTCTAATACTCAGAGACCGCTCTCCACCCACGAATCATACACAAACACACTTGGCTATACAACGACCACTTTATTGGTAGTTCCCCCTGCATATTGCCTCACAGATAGAACTCACGGTGTGATTGCAGTGGACTTCATGCCTGTTGACCACAACAGTGCCATTAACAACATAAATTACTTTGATGTGTTACATCTCCTGACTGTGTGTTATCCAGCAAGTTAAAGGACATGGTACCCTGTTCCATCCCCTCAGTAGCCCAATCAATGTGTACAGTGGCCTTTTTGCCATGTTCCCCACTGGATGCCTGCAACAACTATAGCGTCTGCAAATGTAGCCCACAAAGGGAATACCATGCCTTATATGCATACTCTGTATGGACAGACACCAATGACTCCAATGAATACCCATGTCATACTGTCAATGTAGGTGCAGTCACTACCTCAGTTACATAGCCAGGTCTCACCAAACGAGGTCAGGAATGCTACATCAGGAGATAACAATCTGTACACACAACATGACCCAGAAGCCTTAAGCACACTTACACACGTCAAAGAATATGCATGTGGGACATGTACATAACCCAGACACTGTCCATGTTATGGAATATAAATCATATACATGGGAAGCAGTGCACATCACTGGCCACCCACAATAGAAATCTGGATGAGTGATGGGGAATACAATACCCACCCCTAGGGACCACAAGAGTGACTATACTCCGGAGCCACACTGGGGATTATTTTCATTTGGCCTGATGCCAGGGTATTCCCTTGGGCTAGCCTTGTAGAGCCTTCAGTCCCATTCATCTTGTACACACCTAGGAAGCAACAAATCTATGGATCTCAGTACTGGCAAATGTGTGTGTATGTGAATAGTAATCTCAGTGTGTTTGGTTGATGAATATCCCCTATGGCTGTGGTTATTAGCAATCGGGGGTGTGTCCAAACCAGAACATGTACAATTCTCCATGCTAAATAAGATGATGTAAATAAACATACACCTATGTACAACCCTCAGCCCTATATTCTGCAAGGTATATGCAATCACTGTGTTACAGACCGAGGATTACTGTGTAGATAATGTACCCTGCCTATGACATGGTGGATGTGTTACCACACTGCCATACCCCATGGTCTTGCTGCAGAACCACATCCTGGTGACATACAGGTACCTAGAATGGAAATGGTATACAGCATATGAGAACACATTCACTCAGCACTTCACTTGTGGAGGGAGAGAGGGGTAAATCTGGTACTGAATGTATTGCCAAGACTGTGGCCAATATCTGTTGCCTCAGGATAGATATTAACATTGTGCAGTAACTCGCAGCACTTGTGTTTAATGCTGTAGAGGTTGTTGATGTAACTATCAAAGGCTGTTGTGACTGTCGTCAGTGTCTGCTGCATCCCAGCTGTCATACATGCCTTTTGGGGATTCCATGTTTTATACTAATAAGGGAGTTTAACAGTCATGGGACACCACCTTTCCTTGCAACAGTGTCCTCCCTCTGATGTACACTTTAGTAATGGCAGGGGACCATCACATTGTCTCCCAGTGTTTGGAGGACAGAGTCTGGGTTCTGTTGGCTCTGCTTAGTACCATGCATTCATGTACCCGTTTGTACAGTGCCTATGTGTATGATTCCACAGTCATGCAGCTATTTCCCATTGCCATGGGTGCAGTGAAGACATCCACCCCTGTTTTCATGGCTGCAAAGTCAGCTTTTCATCTTTGTGGGGGGTGTGGCTGGCATGTTGAGTTCCATGTTGATTATAGCCTGTGTGAATCTCACCATGCAGGGATTGACATCTGTGGATGAGCAACAGTCCCATATTTAAGGGGTCAACACAAGTCAGGGTTGTTGCATCCTCTACCAGGGGTCAGTATGAGCTGGTCTAGGGCAATGGAAATGATGAATCCGAAAAGTGTTGGGCCATTGTTCTGGTGCTTGGCTACATTCTCCAGGTGATGGAGGGGTAGTTGAAGACACACGTACTATATCACTGTTGTGATGGACCATCATAAATGGCAGGGTGTTGAGGAATGTGCATTGACAGTGTAGGGACATAGATGTAGACCCATAGCAGGCTATGGTCTGGATTGCACTATTACCCCAAGGCAGTTGTAACAGAAGTATCTCCAATGCATTATGTTAGGATACTAGTCTGGAGGTGTTCCTATCCATGATGAATATGGAGACAACACCACCTGTGGAGGTGTGGTGTGGTCCATGTTTGGGGGCTGACAGCTGTGGAATGCATCATAGCCTGATACTGCAAGACTGCAGTCTGCTGCTGTGACTCACCTTTCCATAACAGCAGACATGTGTCCTCTACTCCGACTGCTATGAGTGACTGAATCCTGACAGATGTCCACTGTTGAGCAGCATGACCCTCAGATTGCATACATGTGTAGCTGTTATGGTGCTAATAACATTAGGAACACTGCCTAATAAGGCACCATAGGGGTGGCAAGACACTTAGTCAGTACCTACCAACCCAGTGGCAACAGATGTAGGACATCCATGGCAAGTCATTGGGTTCTGTTATTCATGTCATCCCAATCAGAGAGGTTCTGGATCCCCTGAGAATGACACATAACACATAAGCCAATTTTGCAGTCAAGCATCTGCAGATAGTATCGCAGCATCATTCTGGGTGACAGCAGTACACTGCCCAGGGCTAGTGTTACACTTGTCTGGACTGCATAATCAGAGAGTCCAACCATTTTGTCTGTCATGTAGTCCAGGGAGGTGTCTCCCAAGTCATTCACACCCACATGGATATGGAGTGATACATGTAGTTGTTGTGGAGTGACATGACTGGCTGTGTCATGTGTTAGATGCTGGCATGTGATAGATATTTGGCTTTTACCTGCTCCATAGTCAACTTGAGTGGGATGTGTGTGCCTCAGTATTGAGTTACCCATGATCACTGTATTGTGCAAGGTGGTTAGCCTTAGGAGCTTAGGATGGGGGCACACTGTGTAGGTTAAATATGTGTCCCTTGGTATGTGCCATGTCACAATGTCTGAGTGGGTGTTTGCCTTGCTGGTCTGTGCTGTTTGAGTAAATGTCCATTGAGAGGCTCTGAGAAGGTGGGTGTGTGGCTTTTTCACTGTATGTCATGGCTGTCAAAGTGGGTGTCATGGTGAGCTATGTGTTCCACATGGTGTGGTGCAGGTGTTGATCTTATCCTCTTGACCTGTAAGTCCAGTCTTTGCTGGAGAGTGCATATGTCCACATTGGGTGACATATGCGTAACCCTCACAGGTCTGAGTGTTTGGAGTTTAGAGGGGAGGGTTGTCTCTGTACATGAAGAAGTTGCAACAGTGCCCCAGAATGGACAATGTGGACCAGGTTAATGGGTGAAAGCACAGATAACTGCTATTCAAACATGCCAGGAGGGGGTGGACATAACTACTAAGTACTGGGGCTACATCTGTGATGAACGAGTACAGCTGATGGCTCCCAGGTGTGCAACTTTTCTTGATACAATAACATGGTGAAGTGTCATGCCATAATGCTAGTTGAAGTGCAAGACAGAAAGTGCTAGCATGATATATGGGTGGAACAGAAGTCAGACTGTCTGCCACCTGTAATACTTTACCACAGCTGAGCAGTAAGCAGCTTTGGCTATGTAAAAGTTTAGTAAGCTCTGTAGCACATGCAGTCACTGTGTAACACTATAGTAGACATACCTAGAGAGGCAGGAGTTCTAATCCCAATACTGGCAAGTGTGTATGTGTATATGTATGTATGTGTGCGTGAATAATGTACTGTCTGGCTCATTCCATTTTTGACCTGTATACTACCCATTACTCTTCCCCTCACTCTAATTTAGTAGACCTGTTGATGTCATCCACCTTAGAAGTACCGTTGGAAGAGATGGAAATGTGTAAGCTCTGTAGCACATCTGATAACTGCATAGCACTATAGTAGGTGCACCTAGATAGGAAGGAGCTCTAATCCCAATACTGGTAAATGTGTGTATGAATCAGGTACTGTCCGGCTCATACCATTTTGACCTGTATACTGTCCTTCACTCCAATTTAGTAGACCCGTCAATGTCATCCATCTTAGAAGTACCTTTGGAAAAAGTGGAAATGCATAAGCTCTGTGGTGCATCTCTTTACTGTGTGGCACTATAGTAGGAATACCTAGATAGGCAGGAGTTCTAATCCTAATCCTGGCAACTGTTTGTTTGTGTGAGGATCATATTAGGTGTGGCTTATACCATTTTAATGTGTATACCATACACAGCTGGTGACCACCTCCCACTGCCATTACTTTATATAGTGTGTTAACAGCATCTGCCTCACATGCAGCAGGTTAAATAATTGTATAGTCTTCTGTACAGATGTACCTGGAATATCCATAGGTTTGAAACCTGTACGAGATCGGAAGTGGTCTGTGTGCCTTAACAATGCCCATGTATATGATATCATAGTCAAATAGGCCACAGTGAATGTACTGGCACACATGGCAGCATGAGATATCATTCCTGACTGAAACATCATGCTGATAGGATGTCTGCCGCCCTCACATGTGGCCAGCCTTGTACATGCAATACATGAGTCCAGATGCTTAGTTTTACAATTGAACTGTACCTGTTATGGGTCACATTAAAGGCTGGAAGAGGTGTGGACTGTCATGTTGTGGTCCTAATTAGTATGTAACAGGAACACCTTGCATCTTAAGAGGGGTGTGTACACAATTTATATCCACTGTATACCAGTAATGTGTTATGCATAACCTTACCTTAGGCCGTTTGTCCAGCACAATTATCAATTTGCTGGCCTCTGTCCAGGTGTTTTGGTGCTGACCAGTTGTAAGGTATGCTACAGAAATGTTGAGTCCACATCAGATAGGTCCCAGTGGTGACCACTGTGATGCAATGCAGTTAACTCAAGCACAAGTGAACATGCACAACAATCAATATAGCTATTACATAAAGCAATATAGCTATTACTGATGGTTGTGTGCATGCCGAATTGCATGCACTTCACATGCCTGGGGTATTGCCAGGCAACAACAGAACAATGTCATACTTACCAGCTTCAGGCTGCTGTACCATATGCAGACAAGAGGGTCCTAGGTAATTGTGAGAGGGAGTTATTGTCAGCAGATGCACATGTGGCCTTGGTACAGGTTGGATGCAGCATGTCTGCACATCTACAGTACTAACCACACCGCAATAATACACAATGTCCTGTCTTCACCATAGATGTGCATCTGTGTGCATTAGAAAACCCCATCCACAACTGCAATGAAACCTGACACATGCATGTTGATATAATACAGATACATGTATGTCTGATACATTAGTGTACTAATCCCAACTGGGCCCTAACATGCACACTCCTCATCCAGTGTGTGTGTTCAGCCCACCTCCACAATGCTTCCCTCAGCGTCATGGCTTGTGCATTTAGTGTGAGGCCAAAGTGTGGTAATGAGCTCCTTGTTTGTGTCAGTGGGGGGCTGGATGACTGGGCCTTCACCTGTGGCTAGCTGGTCCCTCGCTACAGCAATAGCCCATTGACGGGCATGGCATTTGAGGTCAGTGGCCCAATGCTGCACATTCTCATAAGTTCTGCTGTGCAGGCTGGCATCATTTACCCTCTGTACTGCACTGTTCCACAGGGCAGTCCTCCCTTCTGCTCACCGTCCAAATGACAGGGCATAATGTCCAATCACATATTGGGTGATGATGTCTGTTTCCCCAACAGAGAATGCTGGCAGGTAAGCACTCTGCATGTTACCTGGAAGACATAAACAAGAAAAAGGTCACTTGACCTCATATTGTTGACAAACTGCACAGCAACAGTGGATATTACTTGCAAAAAATCCACACAACACCAAAACCCTCCAAGTTATCATGGCTATAATAGCTTGCATTACACGCCTATCCCTGAGCTATCTTATTCCCCCTAATGTTGGACACTTGATTGCATAATCCTCTAACCTACATTCATTTCTGTGTAGAGGGTTGACAGTAGGCATCTTCCATGTGGATGGCGTGTGGATGGTGGTAGGTCTGTGTTTGACTGAGGTATGTGATGGAGCTCTGAGCACATGCCTGAGGTCATGTAGGAGGCAGACACTGATGTTATTATGCCCCGTGGAAATATACTGTTGTTGCCATCAGTAGACAATATGTACATGCTCACCATTGCTGAGGGGAGGAGTGTGGTTGATGTGCATATCTCCCTGTACAATTGGGGTGGACAGGGTGGCGATGCTTCCACCTAACCTGTGTGATGTAGGTTGCCTATATCCATGGCATGCATGTATGAGGTGTTCTTTACCCCCAGTACAGGGTGAATTATATTGTTTCATCTGAGACTGACAACATATGTGGAGACAGGATTGCAATCATACTTGGTGTTGTGGATATGTCCAATTTATAGTCATAGTCAGCCTTACAGGAAGTCACCTGTGAACTTACATGCTTGCTCAGATATAGGTGGACTTGCTTCAAAGTTGTTGCCTGCACGTATGTGTCCCTGTACAGCCAATGTAGCAATGTATTATGTGGTTTGTGTATTGCTGATGTCCACCAAGGGGGATTACTCTACCTTGGTGGAGGCTGGATATACAGGTCAGGTACTGCTGTGTCCATACAGCTTCAGTAGATATGAAGGGTACGCACCCCTGATACACTGCCTGGTATTTGTGCAATTGGGATATTACACCACAATAACTCATTTCATAACAATTCCCACCTGTAGTGTGGCCTATTGTCTGTACAATTCAATTGAAAACATAACAGTCAGGTCTGTGAAAACATATGGAAATAATACTCAGTATAATAAGCCAGGTGAATGAGTGTGCACACCCTTAAACTGATGTGTTGTGTATGCACCTCTTGAGATGGTTACAACATTCATCTGTCTTGGTCTGGACTCTAACATCATGGCAGATCTTCACTTAGCAATAGTTGGTCATCTTCATAGAAACACCTTTGATTGTATTCCAATGGACATGTACAGGTTAGGGGTCACATAAAGTTGAAAAACATTACGAAATGATCTTCTGTGGTCTGATTGTCATACAGCACACATACCTGGCAGTCTAACAGGGGTGTGTACACTTGTGATATCCACTGTATATAGTTGTGGATATAGCTGGTAGTGGTAGGCATTGACAGAGGGTCATAACACAGGTGGACACTTCTCTGATTAATAGCTGAATAGCATGCCTACTCTAATACCCATATCAGTGTCAGGGCACTGCAACAACCAGTATCTGTACTCATTTCTGTCTGTTGTATGCACTGACACTGATATTACACACATGTGCAACATGCACAACCTATGTATCTGAATGCTTGAAACCCATGTGATTTTGTATTGTGCCTTCCAGCTGAACATAAGCATACATACATGTGCTCAGGGGATAGCTGGTATACAATTCTGTAGTATGTTAATATGGCACAATGTAGTTACAGTCTTGCCGCTCAGTCATACAGCTCAACCTGTTACAGCAGTACATCTGGACAATGGCACACATAAATGGGTGTCAAAGGGGACATCAGTATTGATACTGTATTAATATAGCTGCACCATACATTAGTACGTTGATTGCACAGTAGGGTTTGGCATCACTGTGATAACCTGGAAGATGTCCAACAGTCATACGTAGGCTATTATGTTACAATGTCATTGCTCACAGATCTGCCAATGATTTGGCTGACATAACACTGGTATATGTGTATGTGACTACAGATATCAGTCACAAATGTGCTTATTGTCCAGCAGAACACTGTACAGTTTAATGTTATTAATTCAGGATATCAGATGCAGTTCAACACACATGTCTGCAACAGTACTTTACTATACATGTGCCCTATATAGGTATCTTAGATTTACAATACAAACATGTATAATACTCATATTCACAGGTAACATATGGGTATGGGCAACATCCCATTAACTGGCCTAGCAGTGGTACAGCCATGACTATTTGAAAGACACTCTAGTGGTTGCCACTACTGCATAATGCATAGCTCATTTAAGTCCTGCATTCTTTTAAAGCTCATTCCTCCCCTGTATGTATTGTTCACACAATTCCCATTTTTTTCCTATGTAGTTTGCTCTTACCCCTTTCTAAAGATCTCAATTCCAGTTGTTTTGTCTCTGTTACTATATTCACTACTTCTAATATAGTTGGTTTAGATTTTGATTTCTATTTTCTAGTAATTGCTTTTTTGGCAGCCACCATAATTAGACAGAGCAAGGCCTTACCATGTCTAAGCAACTACACTTCTGTCATCACATCTGTAAGCTCATACTTAACCCAGAAGAAAATAAAACATAGGCAAAAAAAAACATGTTTTTTGATACCTGAGAGAAAATATCTAAATTTCATCAAATCTCAGTATCATAGACTCCAGTGTTACCCTGATTTAAATAATATATGTCTTCAGGTCACCTAGCTTAATTAGAATCTCAGCTCTCAGATCCTAACTGACAAAACTAGAGCCCTGTTTAAATCTCCAGTGTTGGAGGCAGCTTGAGTAATGATTTTTTTATCTGCATATAAATAACATGCTGGATGAGGAAGGTACAAAGAGCAATTATTTGTGAACAAGGAGAAGAGCAGAGGTCATAAAAACAAGCCTTGTGTAACTGTGTTGTGGTAGAGGCAACATCAGAGTGAGTGCAGTTTGATATGACTGCAAAAGGTCTATTGTATAGGGGATCTACTTCACATGACTGAAAACTCAAAATACTGAATTTCATTTGACTGCGACCACAGTACCTAACTTTCAAAATACTGAAAACTCATCTGACTGAGTCACATTATACTGAAAGCTTACAATGCTGAATTTCAAAATACTGAATTTTAAGCAATAGATAAGCACACCAACGACTCTTTCCAAAACTTAAAAACTACTTACTTACCCTCTTAACAGATACCAGATGATATAAAACCAAACTAGGTGGGGGGTTTTGTTCCCCACACACCTCCCAACTATATATAACTCCAGGATTGCACTACAGTGGGGAAAATGAATATACATTTTACTTACCTTACAGTACTGTAAACACAGCTACTAATGCAGGGAGCACATGAAATGCCCAACATATTACTTTAGATACTGCCCATAAAAATGTAAAGAGACATACCCACATTTAGAAATACTACAACACTACTTTCTACACTGCTATCAGTATTCTGACAGTCAGCGGTTTAAGTTAAAGCAATGTTTTTCATCAGAAGCAAGTCACAGGTGAAGGGAAATACACATCATGATGGCATGCAGTCAAATGTTTGTGGAAAGTAAAATGACAGAGACACAGTAGGGAATAGCCATCTTCATGCCAAGCAGTCAATCTTATATGCTAATATATCATAGTACACATGAGGAAATGTTTGAAAAATACTCATAACTGTACTATGTAACTGTAGGGTAAGGAACTACACTTTATACCTACAGCATGTGAATATATCTTAAATGAAAAGTACACGTGTAGGAGAGCAAGGTAGTCACTAAGATCACAACAGAGTCAAGTTTACAGCATGAAATATACCACAAAAAGTACAGGTGGTAGTTTTTTAAAATAGAAGTACATGAGTATGTAACTGTTATCTGGTAGGAATAATCCTGAGGGCACTTTTAACTGTTTGACTCCTTCAACCTATACAGCTTTTTAAAATGCACCCTGTGTGGACCACTGCATGCTGCATACTATGCTTAACAAGTAGCTGTTAAATAGTGGGATGACTGTAGTGGAGAATCCAATACACTGTATGACTCATTTGATGCAGATAATATTTTGAAATGGTTCCTTTATAGGAAACTGCCCTTAACAATTAGCTGTTATCTGTTGAGGAAATGCTTGTGGATAGGTTAATTTTATTGTATGCTTCCTTTGAAGATTTTTTTTTTTCTGAGATGGACCTTAACAACCAGCAGTTAGTCATTGGAAGAACTCTGGGGTCCCCCTGTTCTGTACTGTATGACGCATTCAAATTAAATAGCTTTATGAATTGAATCCTGTGTTAAATGGGTATTATTTCCCAGAAAATTCCATTTTCTTCAAGTTATGGTGGGGTATGAGAGGCTTGGGTTTAAAGGAGAAGAGTCGTTCACTCTTTTCCAATAGTTGTGGTCTTTTTTTTCAGCGTGTCAGTGCTCAGCATTTTGAGTACCAACATCTCAATAGGGATCCTACCTATCTTACAGGTAAAATAAATGTCAGGCTATGCACAGAACAATTATACTAATTTAAATAATATAAAATTTAAAGTAGTAGTAATGAAATATAGATTCACGTAATAGATAAACATAAAAAAATCTCAAAAATGTTGTGGAGTAACTTTTTAAAAAAACTGTAATGTTATAGTATATAGTATTTACTTTAATATTTTAAATAAAGAGCATTGCTCAAATAAGCTGCAGAGCAGAACAAGTTTGTAAGATGAAAGAAATTGTGATATTTGATCCTCAAAGCACTATTAAAAAAATAAAACTCAAGTTAGCAACACAGGTGAATTTAGCAGGAGAAAGAGTTTAGTCTGCTACCATTACTGTGAAGACGGAGAATGACTAGAGAAGAAGACTATGGAAGGACTTGACATTCTTTTATATGCAACATGGAAGTAGCATGAAATTATATTGTATCCCCATTAAAACGGTAAAGAAATGTTGTGACTCCAACTCACATTTTTCTTTCCAGGCACATTTACATATACACACTTGCCTTTGGCTAGTGTTCAGTATCTTTGACTGGTTAGCCCCTGAGGAAAAATGACATGTTCCTTTTACAATATATGACCTATAAACAACAAAATCTATCCTTTGTTCCAAAATAACAAAATTAATAAAAAATTCAATTGCAATGGCTTACTTGGTTAACAATAAATAGGGTATTATATCATGGCATTACTCTTCACTGGTTAATTAATTCTGGCAATACTAGTGAGCAGAACTATTGCCCATATTCAGGCTTGATGAAATTGTAGTGTATATGTACACTATAGGATCACACTACAGTTGGGAACAGGGCATATACCTTTCAACGAAATGAGTTTCAGTCAAAGGAGTTTTCAGTGATGTGAGCTTTCAGTGAATTGTGCTCAGCAACTGATTTTCAGTGAAATGAGCTTTCAATTAAATGAGTTCCAGTGAAGTGTGCATAGCCGGCCTTAGGCATAGGCCAACTAGGTGGCCGCCTAGGGCGCCGCTCTAACAGGGGCACTTTTCCAGTATTAATTTGGTGTAGGTAGACCAGGATGAGAGCACCGGGTGATGTGGTGGGGGGCACCGTGGAGCTCTTTTGCCTAGGGCGCCAGTTGACCTAAGGCCACTCCTGGAAATGTGTTTTCAGTGACACAAAGTAGACCCATATATATATATATATATATATATATATATATATATATATATATATGTATATATATATATATATATATATATATATATATATATATATATATATATACATACATATATATATATATATATATATATACATATATATGTGTGTGTGTGTGTGTGTGTAATACACAAACACACATGGCAGTTTTCTCTCTGTTTCTCATCATAGTTTGATTTTCTTGAATATGTGCATTCCAGGTTAAAAGCTGGAAAGCTTGTGCCAAAAGTATTGTAAAGCTGTAAAGCATAACCACTTCTTCCTACATCAGCTTTCTAAACTGTATCCTAACTGCAAATTGCATCTATTAGTTTTCTAGCTGTCTTATATGTAGAACTCATTCTTTCAATGAGAATACTGCATCGTCTGCCCCTTACCCAGCCCCATTAGGTGTTTCTCAAGGATCAGTGCTGCCACTTTTCACTGCAAATGACTTAGCATTGTTACTTTCTTTTTCACTGGCTGCAAAATTACAGTTTTTAAATGATAAAAATCTGGCCTCAGTCATTTGAGCTCTGTTTAAATGCTGACAAAACAATGCAATGTTTTATACAAAATAATTCAGTGAACCTGCTAGTCCCTATATCTTGCACCTCATTTTAGGTCAGCACAATATTTGTTTCCTCCTTAATTAAAATGCCTGGCTCTATTTTATGACTGTTGCTTGACATTTCATCTCTATGTCAGATCAGTTTTATCTCTTACTACCAAAAATGTTTATACCAATGCTTTTTTTCCTGTCCTTGCATCTTCTGCCTTATTAATAACTTATCTCTTTGAAATGTCATTTTATCATTCAAACTGGAGTAGAAAAATGCAATATAATTGATATGCTTACAATGGATCAAATTCAGAAATGAAATGATGCCGGGCTGCCAATAGTTTTGCACCCCTCCAATTGATTCCTTTTTTCTACACAGCTTTTTTTAACAGTAAATTTAAAATTTTGTACCAGCATACTTGTGTAATCATAATGTACAAGGAAGAAGTTATTCTTCAACCATAACCATAAGTATCAGATTTTATCCATGCTCACTATAACATTTTCTTGGATTTTGTATCATATTGCTATGTGTTGGAGGCTTTCCTCTTAGATCTCTGGTAAAATGCATTCTTCCAACTGGAATCTCATGGTTATAAAGTGCAAGTAAATAAATTGATAGGGACATATGTAAATGTATATATAATTTTGTAACTAATCAAACATTTATGACCATAGCTTTATGAAAATAAAAATAGTTATATAATAAACTTAAAACTACAAATCAGTATGAAATGAAACTAATGTTAATAACCAGCTTTGGCAGGCAATTTGCTTTGCTTCCTCCAGATCTGTATTATTTAAGATTATAAACCCATTCAGTGTTTCAGTCCATTACTAAAATGTTTGAAAATATCCTCACAGTGAAGATATAATTCTAATATATTCTTCACTGTTGGTATCAGTTGTCACAGAGTGGTTGGAGAAAGTAATGTTCCTGCTGGTAATGCAGAGGAAAACATACTGGCATTACCTATGCTGACCATGTTTGTAACAGCCTCATTACCTGCAATTACTACCTTACTGGGGAATTTGAACTTGTGCAGAAAATCTTCTTGCCTTCTTAACAACAATCCATTGAATTTAGTGAATTAGCCAGTTCAGTGGTTTTCCCACTAAATAATGTACATGTCCCATGGATGCTCATTCTAGACAGATGGACATCACTGACTATTCCTGCATTCCAGCTGTCCTGTTTTTCCTCAATAAGCATGCACAATTTGACAATTTGGTCCCACATTCTCCAAGGAAACTTAGGTATTATTTCTGCTTACAGCTTTATAAGTTTGACTGATGTAGCCCCTACCACATCTCAGTTAGCTTGTGTATTAAGAACTGTAGGCTTACATATGTTTAAACTCAAACCAAGACTGCCTTCCATAAAATAAAATCTCCATCAAGTAGTCATTAAGCATAGTAGTTTGATGTTGCAAGACAAAGTATTTTTTCATCAGATGTTTAACTTTCACACATTGTTATGAAGTGCATATTTTGGTGAAGAATGTTTTAATTAATAGAGAATTTTTGTATGTGCCATGTGCTCATTATATATTTTTGACATTTGATTCCATGTTAAAAAATTTTTGTAAGTTATCTATAAACTACCATACTGCTGTACAGTTTTTGACATCTTGCATCTTAATTAGCTACTGTGGAAATAATATTCTTTGTCTGTGTTCTAAATAAGTAAACTTTGTAAATCTCACTGATTTACACTATAGTTAATTAGAAGAAATGGTAGATTTGTGTCACGCCACAATCCCAAAATTGCACTTTATATCACATTTTGTAATTATAGATGCTGACTTGAAAATACTGTCTCGTTAAATGAACATGCACAACTCTGCTGATGTTCCTATTAATCTTATTTCATTGCAATCTCTTTCTTGTTGAAAGCTTACATTGAAAAACTGAGCTTTTTAACATACAACAGTGAATGAAAACAACTGATTAGATGTCTCATTATTCTCTTGATAATATCGTTAGTTTGATTTGAATATTTATGCTTCATCAGACAATTATCATGTTCAGTCATTTTCCTATCACCATGCATGTCCATAATGTACAATGAAACACTAAACTATGATGTTAGGTCAGCCTGTATTCCCTAAATTACAACAATGGTTCCCCCATGAATGTAATAAGTTCAAGAATGAATATAATTGCATTTACTACTCCACATTAATGTGTTTCAATACAATATTTTAACTTTAATTCCATCAACACCATAATGAACTGCAGTCCTTAAGCAAATATAGCAGTCACATACACTGTTATTGCCAAAACACCTATAATGTTTGGCCAACATGTCGTGTGACAATTTTCATCTAATATGTATTATATGCTTTCATGGTGACCCCACAGACTTTTGTGTGTGTGTGTGTGTGTGTGTGTGTGTGTGTGTGTGTGTGTGTGTGTGTGTGTGTACAACATAACTTTTCTGTCTGATTCACACTTCATACTGCAGCCATTTTAACTAATCCTGCAAATTATGAAAATTCTAGTGATTAAGATGTGAGAAAGAAGGGATAGCAGCAGTTTGTGTAATTTGAGAAGAGAGTCGCATTTAAAAGTTTCATGACGTAGAAGCAAGGGAGCCCGCAGGATTTTTTGCAGGGGGGGTGTAAACCCAGAGCCCCACCAATGTAGCCCCATAGTCCCGCCCACACAGCCACAACCCCACCACCCACGCAGCCATTCCAGTGTCCCATTACTTGGATATTTCTCCCCATTTGTCATAGACACTGTTCAAATCTCTCAGTGTACATACTGTTTTATGTTTTACTTCTACAATGATTACAGATATTTGGATTTCGTTTACAACTTTTATTTAAATTTTATAGCACAAACACTGATAGACATTTACTAAACCTAAACAAAGCAATAGTCTTACAATGAAAACAGACAACATTAAAACGTCTATACCTTTGAAACCCACATTCACTAAAACAGCATTGACACCCACATTCAAAGAAAATGCATCTGGCCAGTGGCAGGGTAAGTTTACCTTTGGGCTGTTTTCAAATCATAGGCTCCTTGCACACATTTTTAGAACCATGCAAAAGTTCTTTGATTTACCTTCCAACTGTATTAATTATACTATATAATAATTTAATTATATCCCTTGTATAATACAACACCACTTGTTAGAGTGTGTTTTAAATTTATAAGTCTGAACATTTTTTCCTTTAAGCAATGAAACAAATCATATGAACCAATAATGACAACTTGCCCAATTCAGAACATTTCAACCCTAAAGGGCCACTCAGACTTTTGTCATACAATCCACCAATATCAATCAATATGCAGAATCTCTGCAGAAGTAAAAGTCATCTGAATAATTCCACATTAAAGAGATCAGAAATCAATGAAGAGGTTGTTGCTAGAAAACAACTTTGTATTTCAGTGTTTCATTTACAAATGCAGTGCCTGTTGCTCTTGAAGAATAAATTGCCTGTGTTACATTAAAAGAAATAGTAAGCTGCTATATTGCAATAGGTAATGGGTGGCAAACTATAAAACAGGTTCATAGTTATTAGATGTCTCATCCAAAGGAGGACATACTAAGGTCTGCAGTACCGTACCCCCTTAAAATACAAATGTACATGTTGTAGGAATAAAACCTACAGCCCTTTGCATCAAGATGCAAGTATGCCACCTGCTGTGCTAACACTGCTTTAAAATTCTGTACTACAATCATGATACCATTTGCTAAACAAAAACAGTTGCACATTTTAAGCAGACTTAGCATGAGCAGCAGTAACCTTTGCTTCCCTTGAAGCTCACAATTCCTTGCAAATGCACTTGAAAATAAATTCCACCTGCTAGATCTAACTAGGGCATTTCTCTCTCCCTCTCTCTGACTCCAACTGACTCTCTCTCTCTCTCTCTGACTGACACTCTCTGTCTCTCTCTCTCTCTCTGACTGACACTCTCTCTCTCTTGCTCTCTCTGACTGACTCTCTCTCTATCTCTCTCTCGCTCTCTGACTGACAATCTCTCTCTCTTCCTCTGTCTCTCTGACTGACACTCTCTCTCTCTCACCTCAACTTCTTAGTGCAAGAAATCAGGACAAAGCCTAAAATAAGCAGGGACAGATTATAAATATTGCTTTCATGAACTTATAAAATTGCTAGAACAACAAGATTTGTGTTGGTATGCATTTTTCTAACGGATATGACGTCTAAAACTATTTAGCAACTTCAATCCTTTTTAGGAGGAATATGGGGCAAAAATCTGGACATTCTACAAAAACCTGGACAGCTGAGGGGTATGTTACCTCCCTTTTATACACACACACACACACACACACACACACACACACACACACACACACACACACACACACACACAAACGCACACACAAGTACAGTCAACAAACAAGCATAGAACTGGTTTTACACTAGGCAGAGTTCAGGACTGAGGTGATTACTTAGCCCATGTCAAAACCTATTTGGTATGTGGGGGTCACCAGCCCCCAGAAGTTTTGAAGAGCTGAGTATTCCATGATGCATTCATCTCTTATTTTTTTGAGAGATGACTGTTAAACTGAGCAAGTGACAACAGGGTAATTTAGTTTCATCCACACAACCCCCACCAAGCAGTTATAGCCACTTCTATGATGGCTGAATGTGACAAAAGAGAATGACAGTGTAATGCATTTCAGCTTTGTTCCAAACACTTGCCACACGTTAAAGTATTGCATGCTGCTTCACATAATCACATTGGTCCTAAAATATAAAATAATAAGAAAACAGCAGCAGGCAGAAAGACATTTTCTTCCACAGAAGACACTCACAGCAATTATACCTACACTCTGTGTGCATTTCGGATGTCCAATTATGTAGTCCATCTTACTTCTCACAAAGGTAGACTAGTCCTTCAAATCCAGATAGTGACTAATTAAACTGAGCAAAGATAAGCTCAGTTATTTTCATCCAGCCAGCCCCAGCCTAGCAGTTATAGCCATAATGTCTGATGGCTATGTAATATTTTTTCAACTCCGCAATCCAGACCATCAAGTTGTCATGAATTAAAGTATACTGATACAAGTTGTTCCATACAAATCGCAAAGCCGGAAAAATATTGCCCAAACTATCTGGTTGATTACTGACAGCACTTTAATAGCACTTATCTCACCATGCCATTCCCCTCATCCCAACTCATCCCAACTGCCCTCACAAATCAAAAAGTGAGCAATATTGCCCAAATACTTGTCTGATCACTGCCAAAATTATTGTAAAAACACAGTAATAACACTTCTCACTGCACCATTCCCTTCATCCCAACTGCCCACACAAATGACAAAGTCATAAATATTTCCCAAAATATCTGAGTGATCACTGCCAGCATTATTATGAAACAGTAATAACACTTCACAAAGCCAGAAAAATTGTCAAAAAATTGGGCTGATTGCTGTAAGCCATATTATTGTAAACACTGAAATGACAAGTATCTCACAGATACAGCATCATCCCTCTCCTCTTTGGTGCCTCCTCCCTGGCCAGTGAGAATTGAGCTTATGTCTGATTTTAATATTTCATTTAGCACTGTTTGATGCATCTTCCCACCTATATTTTGA
This sequence comes from Protopterus annectens, assembly GCF_019279795.1. Lineage (NCBI taxonomy): Eukaryota > Metazoa > Chordata > Ceratodontiformes > Protopteridae > Protopterus > Protopterus annectens. The sequence goes on along the minus strand of NC_056729.1, from coordinate 1,191,320,285 downwards.
AGTTGCAAGGTCTGTACTTAGGTGAACTTGCAGTGATTAAGCAAATGAAAGAGGTGACTTGAACAGCAAGTCAACTGGACCCCTGCCCTTGTACTGCCCAATATTCTGTGAGCGTATTTTATTTTAAGTTATGAGTAATGCACTGTGTATTTGTTTAATTTTAGAGCAAATAAATAATTCAAAAGGCAAAAGGAGTCCCTACAACACAGTGACCTAAGTGATTGCCTAGTTCTCCCATGCATAAGGCCAGCCCTGGCATTGATACACTACAGCTATTAATACATCTAAATAAAAACAATATGATACAAGGCATTTCAGCCATGGAAAATAGCAGCCATGTATACATGCCATGATATTCAGTTTTCCTAGTTTAATACCTTTAAGATTATTTATAACATTCTACAATGCATTTCTTAATCATCATCCTTCAGCACCTGCCCAATGGCTCCCCTTTCTGTGCCACATCTGTTCATTTATTCAATGTTGAGTGCCAAGTGTTAAGGAGCATGTGAGATGTCAGTCCTAAAGTTGTCCTCTCCAAATCCTAACCCCTGATCAGGGGGTGACTTGCATAGTCCACAATGGTTGTCTGGTCAGGAAGAGATAAATATGCTTCCACACATGCATACTTCTCTAACTCAGTGATGCAAATATTGTGACCCTGCTTAGCCTCTTCCATGAGTAATTACAAACTCACTAGTAAGTGTCACTAATGCAGCAGGCCTAGCGATCTCTCCCCCGCAAGATGGGTGGGCTGGAATGCATCACTCAGTCTAATCCTCCCTAGCTCAATTCACCGCCCATTCTGCTAGTCAAGCCCTGGTCATAGGAGATGCAGTCAGGACTTCATCCCTCTACACTATTGGACAGGGCTCCTCTATTATGTGTCTTGACACTGCTGAGAACCCCATAACATTCACTGCACAGCACTATACCATTTAATCTTTGAGATAACGTGCAGGAAGGTGCAGATCATATTTACTGAAATTATATATGTAGATGCTGTGCGATCAAATAAATTACCATGTTGATTCTTAAAGCATATTAAAGAAGCTCCCAGACAGTATTTTTTATGATAAATACTTTATAACTATGTATAACATTTGCCTCTTTTATGTGGAGGCTTTCAAAAGAGAATATATGAACTACATCACTCCTTCACTTTTGACTCTGTTGTCTCGGTGACGAAAATGTCTGAATAAACTCATTCATTTGATTTAACTGCTACAGGAAATGTTGAATTTCAATTTACAGTTACTCAGGGGTCCCAGATAATGCCATGTGGCAAAAATCAAGTACTTTAGTAAATAAAAAGTAGCAGATGATGTGAGCAAAGACCTTGATGTTACAGAAGCACCATGCTGCAGTCTGATTCACACAGGCTTTGGCAACCTGTTTCTAGCACCTGCGAGAGGTCATAGGAATGCTACCACCCAAATGACAGAACCATGTTATATAAAAGTGAGACATCTGGGGAGCTGAATCGAGTCTGAAATCAGCATTTTAGAAATTGCATTATGCTCTTTACTACAGTTTATATACCAATTGTCAAAGTAAATGTCTTATCCTTATATGTATATTTACATAGTCACTGCAAACTATGAAACTCAACAAATTCTGATTCCACTGTTACAGTCTTGAACACTGGTGAATGAGCTGTCTTAATAAAAACTCCAAAGAAAAAAATTACTTTAATGCCATCTTCCAGTTATACATAGCTACGTACTGAATGATCCTTAAAATTATTCTAACAAGCAGGGCTGTCACTTACAAAGAGGAAACATGATTTAATAAGCTCTGGGCAGAAGTCATCACTACACTGCACCAGCTAAGGGTCTCACTGGTTACTTCTGTGAGAACATTAACTGGTATACTGCACCACGTGAGACCACTTTCGGGGGGGGGGGGTCAAACCACATGATGCCTGAGGTGCCATAACCTTTAGTATCTTTGAATGCCATAGGAGTCCCATGAAAATGTTCTCTAGGTTTACACATCCAGAAAAGTCCAACATGAGGAAATGCATGGAGAAAGCCAAAAAGAAAGGAACTGATTTAATGGGAGAACATCATTCTTTACAACCCTTTGTTAAATATAGTCCATAATATACAGAATGCATGATCATTGCAGCAGAAAAGCATGTGGTCTATTATAGTCATACATGGAAATAGTTAATTTCATTGCTCTATTTCCATGCACCACAAATCAGTTTGCATACATGACAGAAAGGGAGTAATTTCTTCTTTGAGCCATTCACTGGGTCTGCAAGACACAGACTATTCTATGCAGTCATTGTCTGATAAGAGAACTATGCAATTGTGCATATCAGCATACAAACATATAACACTTATTCACTTTCTCAAATAATTAGCAGTATAAAAAGTGTCAGAACTAAAAATTTAGATCTCTTTTTTTGAAAACACCGTTATGTGGTTTTCTTGGCAGTGTTGTTGCTATAACAAATTTAAAACTTCACATTCCAACAATACACTTGTGGCATTAGCTGAGGGCCTTACATGAAGCTTTATGTCTCATTGAGACAAACGTGCATGTTGTGGATTGATAGAGAATTACTTTAGATGATTTCACATAAAGGAGTTTTCTTTTTCTTATAATACACAATCACACTTACCTCTCGTATGCTTGCTCGTCTCAAGTCCAAATGGCTTCTGGAATTCAAATTTTGTGCACAAATGTGGAAGATGAAGATGTAAACCATCGGTCGCAGACTCGCATGTATGGGGAAGATGAAAACAGGTCACAAGCACCTGTTCCGTTTGTATGACTGGACGCAAAGGGCGTTCTTAAAGAAGAACGCCTTTAATTTTTTTTTTTTTAAATTAGAAATAAATTAATCTCCTGGCCAGCTGATTCCAGGGGGGTGCAGGTGCACCCCCTTGCACCTACCTGCGGGCACCCATGCATAGAAACTACTCTGTTGTCCCTGCTCAAGAATCTATAAGCTATATCAGCTACAAGCATTAAACAGTGATGGTCACACTTGTTTCAAGCCATTTTATTATTCATGGAATTTGCAATATCCTTTTCTATTAAGATTACTAGTCACATACTGTAAAACCAATTTTTTTTCATTCTTTTTCTTCCCCTGGAGTCATCCTGACAGCTTCCCAATCCCCCATTTCCATGATGAGTCTAGCAGACATTCCAGTCATCCCCTGGACTATAATTGAATTTGACGCCAAGGCCAGCATGGATCCTAAGGGCATCCTGTGGAGTCATTGTTGCCCTACCTTCAATCATTTTTTTTTTTTGCTTAATGCTATGTAATTTCTCCCCATTGCACATGCTGTGGCTTCCCTCATGTGCAGCCTCCATTAATCTGCTCCACACTTCTGCATGGTGCTACCATCGATAAGATGTGTGATGTCCCCACTCTAGGCCACTAATCAGGAGCCTGAATCCTCACCACTGACACTGGAGAGGGACATTCACTTGAAATACAAATGAATACACTCAATATTTCCAGATGCAGACCTCTCTGTATCAAACCCAATTTCCTTTAAGAGCACACAGGGAACACAGTCAGCCTGGGGTCTGGATTTCTCTATATCTGTGTCTCCCCAGGTCCTCAGTAAGGCTCTCACTGGCACAGCTGTGTTCAGCACCTTCTCCAGTGCTTCGTGTCCCTGCTCCTTGTAGCTGACACACTATACCCACACCCCCCACACACAAACACACACTTTGAGATTTAATCTTCACACACACACACACACACACACACACACACACACACACACACACACACACACACACACACACACACACACACACACACACCTGGAAAAGGCTAGAACAGATTACTTGCTCTACCAACTTTGACCAGACTATAACCCTGTCACCAGTCAGTTGCTATAAAGTTCTTAAAGGGTATTCATTTATGCTGAGTAAAGTTAATATTAATACAAATGGCAATGTTGACCAAACAGCCAGGCATTCAGGAGTGGCCACAGTTATCATCAAATAAATATATGCAAATACTCTCAAAGCTTAAATATTTTCTAAAAAGGACCAGCCACAATGAAAAGTTTAAACATATTTAATAATAAATAATAAAAGAAGAAGGAAATACTAAATATCTTTTTACAGTAAACACCAGAGTTCAGTTGCAGGAAATACTGAAAATAATACAGCTTTAAAGAGTCACACAGTTACACAAAAACGATACTTAACTTTTCTCACTGTATTTTCCTGACTGATCTAAAGAATTACTGCTACTACTTGCCTGAATAGAGCCAGGCAAGATGAAATGGGTGAGTTGTCCTTTTTGTCAGATCCAAGACAGAACACAGAATACTGAGAGCAATTTCCTACTAGTGTCTAAATATTATCTCTGGCTTAAAGAATGACATCACACACATCTGGTCATTTGACTCTGTTTCCCGTACTATCCCCCATCACTAAAAGCTGTCAGGGTTTAGTAACTATGTGCTACAATACACACTATACCTTTAGCTAATTTTTATTAAAGCATATGGAAGCCATAAAACAATAAAATCATTCCACTCTTCATACAGGAGGTACAAACTATTCTCTTGCACAGACATTGCATCTCTGGCTCCATTAATAACTGTGGGATAACATCTTTATGGCTTAACCCATAAAGTAATTTAATTTCAGATATATTTTAAAGTTGGCTGGACTGAGATTAACCTCTTCTCTTCCAGCATTTTCTGTTAATGCATATACATTTAATTCAGTTAAAGTAATGTATGTACATTTCTTTTCTTTCCAACAAGGTACACTGTTGACACATTTTAACACAAGCAGCTATACAAATACATTTTTCAACACAATTATCTGTACAATTCTGTTTGATATACACATGACATATAGTTCTTTACAATGTTTCAGCTAGCTGTGCTGGCATATGTTACACATGCACTGCCCTATTTCTCCAGGCACAGCTGGCAGTACCTCCTGTTGTCACATCTCTCCTCCACTTTGACGACTCAAGATAGTTTTTCAAGTACCCCTTGAGAAATGTTGCTTGAGAGGAATGAGCCTATCTTGGAATGCATTGTCCCATACCCTGTCTTTACAGCCCATCTGCATTAGCAAGGCTAACCCCCCCCAATTGTGCTGCACTGTCATATCACATGGCTGCAACCCTAGGCTCTACCTACGTAACTTGGCATTTTGCTGGCTAGCTCAATGTAGGTCTGTAACTACAGTGAATTTCCTTCATACAGATAGGGTTGATGTTTGTACAGTGCCCATACTATGGCTAAATATTGTTCTTTTACTGCTGCATAACATTCCTTCCTAGGTTGGAGTCTATGGCTGAGATATACCACTGGCTGCTCTTCTCCTTCTGAGGAAACCTGGCTGAGTAGAGGCCCCACCCCATGGTTCAAAACATCAGCCTGCACAACAAATTCTTTGCTGTAATCTGGACTGGCAAAAACAAGAGTTTCTCCCCAAAGCCCCTTAAAGCTTTTGGAATGCCTGCTCATAGACAGGGGGTCCACACTACCTTGTCTGGTCTGTTTTTCCTTGTCAGTATTGTAATATAATTGGGAATTGACTTTCTATAGCACCCCACTGTCCCAAAGAATGAACTCAAATGTTTTTTGGTAATAGGGGCAGGCCAAGACTGAATGATTTTCACTTTGGCAGGTTCTGACATGATCTTACTACTCCAGACTCTATGTCACAGGTAGGAGACCTCTGCCATACCCACCTGACACTTACTGGGCTTAATGGTCAACTCTTCCCTTTGCAGACTGCCCAGGACCTCCCTGACATGCTGAAGGTGCTCTTGCCAGGAATGGCTGTAGATAGCAATATCATCTAGGTAAGCAAGGGTATAATCTCCTGCTCCTGCTAGGATATGATCTACCAGCCTCTGGAAGGTCACTGGGGCAGGTTTCATCCCAAAGGGCATCTTTTTGAACTTGTATAATCAGAAAGGCATCACAAAGGCAGGCCTCTCTCTAGCCTGGGAGTCAAGGGCACCTGCCAGTAGCCCTTGGCTAGATCAATAGTGGTCAGATTCTTAGCTCCACCCAGCTGCTCTAAGGCTTAATCTCTCCTAGGCATGGGGCAAGCATCTGACTCCTTGTCACTATTTAGCTTCCTGCAATCCACACAGAACCTGGTGTTGCCATATTTTTTGTTACCAGCAACACTGGTGAGGCCCAGGGACAGCTGAATTATCCCATTTCCAACATCTCCTATATTTCCTCCCTCAGAGTCTTTCTGATGCTCTCAAGCACCCTAAGTGGCCTGCTTGATAGGCCTTTGGGGTCCTGTATATACATGGTGTTATACCAGGTTGTTGCACCCAGTTTTCCCAGTGAACGTGCCCCCAAGGTCCTGTAACACTGCTTGGATTTCCCAAACCCGGGTATGGGATAGCCACTTAGACATTGCTACCCATTCCACTGAAGTCAGTTTGAGCCTCACTGAGAAGTTAACTCAACAGATCCCCCTCAGACTCCTCCTTCCATCCACTGCAGATATGTAGCACAAGGTACTCCCTATCATAGTAAGGTTTCATCATGTTAACAGGGTACAGTCTGTGCCCTTGCCTCCTGCCTAGCAGTTCTACCATGATGTTAATGTCACTGACCTTCCTTACCACTTTGATGGGCACCAACCAAGCTGCCTGCAGCTTATTGTGTCTGACAGGAATGAGAACCATAACCTGCTGCCCCACAGCATACTCTCTGGCTCAAGCTTCCTGCCCTACCAGACTTTTTTCTGCTGTTGGGCTCCTTCCAGGTTCTCCGGGCCAAGCCCATGAACTCCCTAAGCCTTGTCATGAGGTTTAGGACTCATGCCACAAAAGACTGCTTGTGGGATTCACACTCACCCATCCACTCATCATGAATCAAATCTAAAGGCCAACTCACCCTGTGTCCATACAGCAACTGAAAGGTTGAAAACCCTGTGGATTCCTGAGCTACCTTTCTGTATGCAGACAGCAGATGGGGCAAATATTTGTCCCACTCTCTCTTAAACTGATCTGCAAATGTCTGCAGCATGGTCTTTAGTGTAGATTTTAACCTCTCCACAAGACCATTAGTCTGGGGATGGAATGGGGCGGTCCTTAGGTGCTTCACCCCACAGTGCTTCCACAGACAAGCCAGTAGGTCTGCCATGAAATTGGCACCTTTGTCAGTCAGTATTTCTCTTGGGGAACATACCCTGCTGAAAATCTCTAGCAAAGCATTTTCCACCTTCTCTGCCTCAGTGGAGGGCAGAGCCACCCCCTCAGGGTACCTAGTACCATAATCTACTAACACCAGGATATACTTCTTCTCTGTGGCACTTGGGGTACTCTGAAGCCCCAAAATATCCATAGCTACTCTCTGAAATGGCTCCTCAATCACAGGCAAAGGCAACAAAGGAGCCTTGACCTTGTCTCCTGTCTTGCCTACTTTTTGGCACTGCCCACAGGTCCTGCAGTACCCTGTTACATCCCTTGCAACCCTAGCCCAATAAAAGTTCTGCATAATACGTCTCTAGGTATGCTCTATTCCCATATCACCTGTAAAAGGAATGTCATGCAATATGGCTAGAAGTGCCAGATGGTACACTCTAGGCCCTACCAACTACTGTATTACTGCACCCTCTAGCCCTCACTCAGTATCCACTCTCTGTACAGTATACAGACTCCCCTTTTCCTTGAGAATCAGGTGCCTCCCCAGCTACTTCCCTCAAGCCTTAGTGTAAGATCTGAGAGCCAAGCCTCTCTCAGCTCTACTTTTATGACTCTTATCAGCTCCCCTTCCATAGGAAGTCTGAAATCCTCTGACAGTGGTACCTCACTGTCAGCCTGGGTACTGCCACTCACATCTGCCCTTGTGGTCACTCTGTCCAAAGGAACATCAGTACTTACCAGCAGCTGTGGCTAACCTTCACGATCACTGCTACAAGGTAGCTCCCTCCCTGAAATAGCCACACCACCAGCCCTGACTTCAGGTGTGGTGTCTGTCTGGTTCTCCCCCAGGCTACCATACCCACATGCCTGTCTACAAGCTTGACTGCATGTAACTGCCTGCACACAAGGTACAGCATTAACAAAATAATTTCCTATCAAGACATCCGCAGAGATATCCTCAAAGACACCTACTTGCTTGCTTCCTTTTCCACTCTCCCAGTGAAGGTGAACCCTGACCAAAGGCATTTGGAATGAGGTCCCTCCTAAAGCTCTGACTGGAGTGGACTGCACAAGCAAGTGCTGCTCCTCTTTAACCACTGCAGGCTTCAAAATGGGTACATCAGAGACTGTGTCTCTTCTAGCAGTAGCCTGTTTTCCATCCACTAAAATAGGATATAACCTCTTGTGATAGTTTGGTATCCCTGTTGCCTCCAGACAACTTACCACTAGTATACTGTTATTCCCACTTGCTGCCCCCCCACCTTTTGTTTCCCACCTTGCTTCAGTGGGCATCTATGATACATGGCCCACTAGTTACATTTAAAACATTTAACCCTTGATCCTGGCTATGTACCTGAACTAACGGCTTCCACTGTTACTGGTGGACTCTATTGGGGTGGTTTAGGCTGCCCACCATGTGTTCTCTTATATCTATGTGCAACACTGGGTACTCCCTTCTTATACAGTGATTCCCTGTGTGCTAAGTAGCGAACCCCTTTCTTCTCCAGCTCATCTGCAGAGTAACATTCTTGTTCTGACAACCAGATTCTCTTGTCCTCAAGCAAAGCGCTAAGGCTTTTTCCCTCACCAAAAAGTCTGCCAGCCCTTTAAAAGTGGTGATCTGACACCCACTTACCCACCTATAAAAATAAGTGCTTAACTCTGCAATATAATCACACACACACTTTCATCTACCTTGTGTCTATGCTCACAAAACTTTTTTTCTTTAAGCTTCAGGTGTTAAGTTAAAACATTCAAATTAACATGTATTTACTTTTTTATGGTGCAAACAATCAATATCAGACAATTTAGAAACAGCAGTTACAGCTTTACCATGGAGGAAAGAGGGTCAGGAACTGCACCTAGAGCCCTTGGTCAAGATTATACTGTTTGCATATTCTTTCAAATATATGAATAAAACTATCAAAAATATCACCATCTGTAAATTGTGGAAGAGCTTTACTGACCTTTGTTGCTTGTACGGTTCAGTTATTCCTTTCCACACTATCTTTATGACCCTAGTGAAGAGGGCATCTCTCTTTCTTGTTGACATTGCTTCTCATTTTCTTCAGCCTACAAATTCCCCAGTCTCTCTGCTGACTCTAATTCCATCTGTTTCTCCTTTTCTTCAGCCTCCAAACACTGCAGTCTCTCTGCTGACTCTAATTCTAAAGGTTTGGTCTCCAGTTCAAGTCTCTTTAACTTCAGATGGATTTTTAAGTCCTCTGAGGAAAATGTGAACTGTCCTGTTTCTGAGAGTTGAAAGTCCCCATCAACAAACTGGTTGTCCTCCTGGTTGCTGGTCTGAGCTGCAAATAAGGCTAAAGTATTTTCTCTTTAGTCGGGTTGGCATAGACCAGTCATTTGGCTTCACACACCTTGGCCAACTGGTTCTTTTTCAACTTGCCATAATCCTATACAGATATCTTTGCCTGCTTTCTCTGACTAAACTAAAGTAACAAAAAAAAAAAAAAATGAATAAATAAATAGAACTGCAGTGATATGAAACTCTGAATGTCTACCTTATAGTTGCTGAGAAAATGCATGCCTTTAGTGACAATTACTTACAGGCTAAAGAAGTTCAATATCTACACCACTGCTCCCCAATATGTGATGTCCCTACTCTGGGCCAGTAATTAAGGAGCCTGAATCCTTACCAGTGACACTGGAGAGGGATGTCCACTCGAAATACAAATTAATACACTCAGTATTTCTAGATGCAGACCTCTCTGCATCTAGCCCAATTTCCCTTAAGAGCACACAGGGAACATAGCCAGCCTGGGGTATGGATTTCTCTATATCTGTCTTTCCCTGGGTCCCCACTAAGGCTCTCCTCTGGCACCCTTTCTGTGAAACCAGTGCTTTGTGTCCTTGCTCCCTATAGCTGACACACAGATACACTTTGAGATTTAATTTTCACACACACACACACACACACACACACACACACACACACACACACACACACACACCTAGGAAAGGCTGGCACAGACTACCCACTCTACTAACTTTGCTACCAGACTATAAGGTAGAATCCCAGCCCCAGTCTGTTGCTATAAGGCTCTTAAAAGGGAATCCAATTATGCTGAGTGAAGTTAATATTATTCAAATGGTAATGTTCACCAACCAGTCAGGCTTTCAGGAGTGGCCACAATTCACAGTTATCACCAAATAAATATATGTAAATGCTCTCAAGGCTTAAATACTTTCTGAAAAGGACCAGCCATAATGAAAAAAGTTTAAATATATTTAATAATAAATAATAAACAAACAAGAAAATACTAAATATCTGTTTACAGTAGACAACAGAGTTTCAGCCACAGTAAATATTGAAAATAACACAGATGGAAAGAGTCACACAGTTATACAAAAACAATACTTAACTATTCTCACTATATTTTCCTGACTGATCTAAAGAATTACTTTTCATACTTGCTAAGTAAAGCAAGACAGTATGATGTGGGTGAGTCATGCTTTTTGTCAGCTCCAAGACAGAATACAGAATACTGAGAGCAATTTCCTGCTTATATCTAAATATTATTTCTGGCTTACAGAATGACATCACACACATCTGGTCATCTGACTCTATTTCCCACACTATCCCCCATCGCTAAAAGCTGCCAGGGTTTAGCACTTGTCTGATTTAATGCAGACTAGGCCTTTAGTTATGTTTTATTAAAGCATCTGGAAGCCATAAAGCAATAAAACCATTCCTCTCTTCCCTCAGGAGCTACAAACTATTCTCTTGCACAGACATTGCATCTCTGGCTCCATTCAAAACTGTGGGATAGCATCTTTCTGGCTTAACCAATAAAGTAATTTAATTTCAGATGTATTTTAAAGTTGGCTGGACTGAGATTAACCTCATCTCTTCCAGTATTCTCTGGTAAACGTATACCTTTAATTCAGTTACAATAATACATGTACATTTCTTTTCTTTCCAGCAGGACACACTGTTGATACATTTTAACACAAGCAGCTTTATAAATACATTTTTCAATACAAGCATCTGTACAAATCAGATTGATATACAAATGACATGTAATTCTTTAAAAATTCCAGCTAACTGTGTTGACATATGTTACACATTAGTAACCCAAAATCACACAAAACCACAAAACAAAAACTCCAGTGCGCAGTCCAGTATCAATAAAGGCTTTCCTCCATAGTAGAAATGTAATTCCTTCAATAATCCACCGTAGTTCAGCAAAAATTACAAATTTTAATGAAAAAACAATAAAAGACAGTAAAAAGCAACCAGATTGAGCACTTTCATCTCCTCCACGGAGACTTCATCAGAATCTACATTTTTCTACTCACCATCAGTTTAAATAATGGTTCCAATTGTTTAATTAGTTAATTAGTTTTGAAATCCTATAGGCTGGCCATAAATTAATACAAATTTTAACTCTTTCTTGCATGAAACCTTTCCACTCTAAATAGGCGGTTGATGGGAAATAAATATTATAGTTGTTTCACAGGGGGGGTGGTGTATTTGTGTTATTGTAAGAAGTGTTGGAAATATTATAATGGAAAAAACAAACTTAATTTAAGGGCCCGCATATATGAACATAATAGAGACATCACTAAGATGAATGACACAAATGCACTCTTTAGACACACCAGAACGTGTAAGGAGGCTGATTTTAAATTTTGGATATTGGAAGAAGTGGGTAAGCATGAGAGAGGAGGGGACTGGGAAACTAAAATTGAATTTAGGGAAATGATCTGGCAGTTAAGACTGGATGCATGTGGGAATAATGGACTAAATGACCACATATCCATCAACCCTGCACTCAAGATCTTGTCAGAGGACCCCAAGAGGCACCACTAAGGTTACCATTTTATCTTATACAACATTTTATTTCATTTTATCTTACATAATATTTTATTTCATTTTACCTCATGTTATTCTATTTTATGGTATAATATATGTATTTACAATATATTATTTTATTAGAATATGTATATACTACATAATTTTTTATTTTTTAAAATGAACTTGTGTAATAACATTTTTTAATAAGAATTTTCTAATAAGATTTTTTAATATGAACACTTAATGGAACAACAATGAACTTTTAGCTCAGTATTTTATAAGTATTATAAACTTTATACCTATTTAAGGTTGACATATCTCATTTACAAGATTCTGTACAATATTTTTTCTACTGTTTTTTAACAAAACAAGTTTCTGATGGAAGTCCTGTTTTTCCTATTGTACTGTTTTGGATGAGTTTTAAACAATGTATATTTTTATAACTTTTTTAACAACCTCTTTTTTGGAAAGGTTTCATGCAAGAAAGAATTAAATTTGTATTAATTTATGGCCAGCCTATAGGATTTCAAAACTAATTAACTAATTAAACAATTGGAACCATTATTTAAACTGAGGGTGAGTGGAAAATGTAGATTCTGATGAAGTCTCCGTGGAGGAGATGAAACCGCTCAATCTGGGTGCTTTTTACTGTCTTTTATTGTTTTTTCATTAAAATTTGTAATTTTTGCTGAACAGCGGTGGATTATTGAAGGAATTACATTTCTACTACGGAGGAAAGCCTTTATTGATACTGGACTGCGCACTGGAGTTTTTGTTATATGTTACACATTCACAGACCTACTTCTCTTGGCAGGGCTGGCAGTACCTCCTATCATCACAATCTGTAACACCTCTTCAGCCGAGAACATTATGGTTGGTTTCCTGTCTTCTGCCAGGAAACTTCTATTGCTCTATCTGTCCTGCTGATTCATTTCCCTTCTCATTAGGCTGAGCATTCCCATCTTCCCTGTCCCACTCTTTTAGTCACCCTAGGTGCTAATTGAACCTGGTTTGACTGGCATGTAGTCAGGGCCTTATCCCTCTGTGTCACAATAGCAGCAATACAAATTCAGGTTTTGCTCTAAGCCAAATGGGTAATTGTTTAGGTATGTTCTACTTAATTATGTTGAATCTCAAAAGAGAAAGACCAAACTGCTACTTGAAAGAAAGCAAGTGAATGTAAATTATTTGTCAGGCAATTCAATACATATGTAAGAAAACAACAGCACATACTTGCACATATTTTTGAGGAAAATATGCAATTAATCCATATTCTCTTTCAAACGGTCGACAGCCTTGTAGTATAGGGACATATGTGTATGTGTGTGTGTGTGTGTGTGTGTGTGTGTGTGTGTGTGTGTGTGTGTGTGTGTGTGTATATATATATATATATATATATATATATATATATATATATATATATACATATATATATATATATATATATATATAAATATATATAAATATATATATATATATATATATATATATATATATATATATATTGTGCTTCACAAAGCCAAATATTTTCTGCTTATTCCAAGTCTATTCAGGCGCTGAGTCAAATTATATTAGAAGGTGGCAAGGGAAGCACTGCATCCACATGGGGTCAAGGGACATGTTCCTTGAAAAAATATTTTTAAGCCACTGTTTTTTTTTTTTTTTTTTGGTATTTTCTCATCCTAGAACTGTTTAATTGCACTTCAGCAAAAACAGAGAGACCTCATTCAAGCATTCTGTTCCATATTTTAAAGGTTTTCATGAAAATATCTACCAATGTGTGGATATCACCATTTCATTTAACTGCTCTGACTTCATCCCTGCCACTTTAAAAGTAATACCAAGTATATACTGCTGCAAAGTCAAAGGTACAAAGCACAACGAAAAAGTTGAGGTAAAAAACACACACCTTTATCAAACACAAAGCTTTCAGGTACAAGACCCTTTCTCAATGATAGACACAGGTACATTAAAATCAGACATTAAATACACGCCCAATACATCACGTGACCCGCAGCCATGGTCATGTGACTAATGCATTAAAATAATTACATTACTTATAATTTTAAAACATAAACAAGTAAAATTAGATAAAATTCATACATACATATATTTGCTTACTTTTGTGTACTTATATTTACATGCACACATATATACGCAAACTTGTTTATGTTTTAAAATTATAAGTAATGTAATTATTTTAATGCATTAGTCACATGACCATGGCTGGTCACGGATGTATTCGGTATTTAATGTCTGATTTTAATGTACCTGTGTCTATCATTGAGAAAGGGTCTTGTACCTGAAAGCTTTGTGTTTGATAAAGGTGTGTGTTTTTTACTTTAAAAGTAATCAAAGAATGCTGTTCTGCACTCAAGCAGGATAAGCTAGTTTTTCTTTTCCCTTTGCAACTGTATTTCAAGTCATAGCTGATGAATATTCAAAAATCAGCATCAGACTTGTATAACAGGCAGATATGTTATCTTCAAATAGATGAGCCTTTTTGACATCTTTTACCCATTTGAGGTACTTTTCCCATGGCTATGGTCTCAGATGGGAAAGTCCATTTTAAAACCACAATTAAAACCCTGTAAGCCCATCTCATGAGCTGTATCATCTTCATGAGCTATCTATAAAAACAAATAAATATACATAACAGATAGGGAAATGTGCACAAATGGGCTTATTACAGCTCTTGTAAGTTTTTCCATCCCCAACACTATTCAAAACACTTTCTTCTTTAAGCCAATTCTCTTCATAAGCCTGACTTTTTTTGCAAAAGCAACTTCAATGAATATAAAATTATTATTATTATAATTTATTTAATCATAGCGATCAAATCTTGCTACACCAGGCAAGCAGAGATTTGTGTTCCCTACACTTATTTTCTTAATGTAAACCACTTCAGAATCCCTGCTCTGAGAGGATAAGGAAATACCTCCCATCACAATGACCACTTTTGACGACATGCCATTTCAGAGGACCCTGCACTGACCATTCTCTCCTCTCTGGAACATGTATAAGTCCCAAATAATAATAAAACAATGGAGGCACAAACAAGTTAACCGGAACTCCCTTCTCAAACCAAAATGAACATACTTTGTGCTCCACTGGTAACAATTATACAGCTATTTTATTATACCAAGCAGCACCTGAAATTTATTAATGACTACATACCTAAATGGGCAGCTACCAACAGTCCAAATTCAACTACCAATATGTCACATTTTCTTAAAATAACCTACAAACAGTTTATGACAAATTTAACCTTTTGATGTATCAGTGCTGGTAGGAAAATAATCATAATATTGCAATAGTAACCTTAGAGCTAGTATTGAATTTCTTAGCCATGGTGCACAGTTGAGATTGCTCTTAGCTGCCAAAGTGCAGCATGAAAAACATTTTTTCACATAATATCTGACCCAGTTTTTAAACACTTTTTTTTTTTTGGGGGGGGGGGGTGTAAATCTAACTTCATAACTATTTTTTTTAATATGAAAACCTAACCAGGTAGATAAAAGGGAATGGATTTTTTATTGACTGTATGTTGACACATTTAGGAAATCTACTAATTTTACTGTAGTGCATAAGTTTGAACCACAACATTACCTTAGGAAATGGGAATACTAAACACTGTTGATGTAAGTAACATGTCCTTTAGTTGGGTAAAGCATGGGCATCAAGACTGAATGACAGCATTATGATTAGCAGTCATTAAACTTGAAACTGGGATGAACTATGAATGCAGTGCAACAGATACATTAGACAGCTTAATCTGTGACTGGAGTGTTGTTCGGTAGTTGTGACAAGTCAGGAGAAGCAGATAAAGCAAATGTAAACTTTAGCTGTGATATATTGTAAGCTCTAGTAGTTGGGAAGCTTTAAGTGTTCTCAGAAAATGTATTCAGCTACACATTTTTCTAAGTAGTTCTATTACTTAAGAGGTGGATATGATTTAAAGAAAATTATCAGAAAGCTTCTTTTTCCAGAAATGCTTAAAGCTAATCTTGAGCTACAGAGCCTCTTTCCCTATAATTAAGGAATTTTCCACATTACTCTGCTTGTTATGATTCATATATATGAGGAACACTAAGTAATCATTGTTACAGCAACAAATGAAATGGAGGTGTCCACATGCATTAACATGCCAATTCAGTTTATTAGAAAGCCTGTGTAGGCAGTTCTTAATGCAGAGCAAGTTACAGTACTACCTGTACAAATGAAATTATAGTCATTGTTCACTGAACTCCACTAATGGTATGCAACCTACCTTATTCCACATACTTCCTCATTAAAACTGTTTCTGCTGTCCTCAGTAGACAAACTACATAGCAAATCAACACAATTCAGCACCAGCATTAACCCTATTTGCTTTAACTCAGACCAAAAAACTGGAATAGTTGAATTAAAAAGGTAAATGAGAAAGAAGTAATCATATGTCTGGAATCTATGATGCAACATAGATTTAAGGAGGAAAAGAAGTGAATGCATGATGCAGTACTTAATGTAAAAATCTTGACCTATCTTTCCTCTGATATTGAGAGCTGAATATTGGCAAAAATTGAACAGATGAAGTGTTGTTTTGATTTCAGAAAATATTCTTTGTAAGTTTCATAGTCCAACTAGCTGACAAATTATCTTTTTACAGCTGCCAATAATAAACATATGTCTGGTAGTCCTTGCCTGGACTCACACATTATCATTGCATACACAAGACAGGCCTTTGCAACCCATGCAAAAGCACTGAGCTAGTAAACCAATGAACATGGCTACCTACCATTCCAGTTGTGTAATACAAAAATGGCATAGGCTAAAGATAATTCATTGTCACTTTCAGTTCAGATAGTTAGGAGGCCATAGGCCAACATAATTCAAAAGAGATGGTAATCACTTATTTCTCTGTTATATAACAGAGTTTATTTTCCCTAAAGAAAGTGAGGTATGATAACAGAAACAACATATTTTTTATTCTTTTTTACTCATTTTAGAATCAGGCATATGAATTACATTATATTACTTTTATGCTCCAGAGCTTGCATGCTCCTAATCTTTTATTATACATCCTTAAAATCCAGGTACTGGCATATTGTCCATTAACAATTTAAGCCGTATTTGGCTGTGGGAGTTCACTGTGCAGTAGTACCATCCCTGAGAATCACACAACATTATTCAAACAATAAACCCAACTGTAAAAATAGACAAGCTATTACACCATGTACTTTATCAGATTTATGAAAAGTGCACCAGTACACAAAATAAATACCCACATGGGATGTCATTTCCTTAAAACATTAGCATTATTACCTCTGTATTCAACTTTTCTAGAAAGCTGCTGCTTGATTAAGGTTGTTTTCCTGGTACCTCAGCCATTATTTTTTCAGTTGCCTTTTACCTGTCTCATTTTAAATATTTACTTAGTTTCCCAGGGGATGCTAGGGGTTCAAGAAATGCTTTTGGGGGCGTTTGGATTCTGCAGATTTACAAATTGAGCCTGCACTTATAGAATCTGGAACCACAGTGGTTGATGAATTGCCCCATATTGGTTTACTTTAGGTCACTCAAGACATTTTTATTTGAGCTGGCTTTTGGTTGATATGTTCTGTGATTTCTTTTAGCAGCTTTGGCTCATATGCATTTTCTACCTCACTTCAAATGTAGTTTCCACACTTATTAGTATCTTTATATTTCCTATGAACTAGTATCCTTAACTAATAAGTATTTTTTGTTTTGGATAGTATATTCCATTATTGTAATTTAATATTCATTTGCTATCATTATATATGTGTTTGTATTTTATTGCTACCAATACTCTGGTAATAAAGCATCTTAAGAAAATTGAAGGTGAAGATGAAAGATTGTTCACACACAACCTTCTGAAAATTTGTTTTATCTTACTCCCACCCTCCATAATATAAATAAATATATAAATCTATGAATAAATAAGTAAATTGTATTGACTTCCTACATAATCAGCAAACACTGCTGCATTCCGTTGATCAGATTATTTATTTGTATTTAGTCAAATGAGTTAAATGAACTATGTAACAGTAGTTTGTGGGCTTTGAAATAGATTTAGTACATATCAAAAGAACTTTAGTCACTGACTGAAACTAATGGATATCATTATGAAAAAGGTTAAAGACATTTTTAAAGATTGTAAACTTTTTATCAAAGCATGTCTTTAAATTCTGTGCAATCCAGTTAAATATAACACCATTCATTTTATTAATTTAATATTCAGCATAAAGTACCAGGTACAAGCCTATTCATGGCAGGCTTTGACATTAATTAACGCATTTAATTTACAAATAATTCTTACTACCCAAAAAGGAAGCCAGGAAATGTAGAAACAATATGACGCATGTATTTAGACTGATTCTTGCTGCTCTTCAAAGCATGTCAAATGATGCTACTGTCTGTCATATTAAGTCCACTGTGTATTGTTTGATATAGTCTGGAGTTCATTGACAAGAACTGTGCATGTGAGCTGTTCTGCTTTAAGAATGTGGTTTTGCACGAAGAGTCACACAGTCATAAGACATGCATCAGTAAATGAGTAGTGCAGACAGTCCAAGCAAGTGTCTGCATAGTAAACAGAAGCATAGTACTAATGTGAGAAGCCACAATAGGCAGCCTGATGGATGGCGGAGTTCTACAGTAGGCGCACATGTCTGATATGAGTAACACCACAACAAAAACAGACTAGTGCAATGAAGTTAATGTACGCTCATGCACACAATGCAGCATTGCAAATCTCACTTTCTAACTGTATCTTTTATAGGGGAGTACTATGTACAATGTAAATACTGTGAAAACATGGTGCAAGAACTTTGGTGTTCCAGGTCCACATTTTGAAGCACAGCTATTTTGTGTAATGGATGGTGAGAACTTGTGCACAGCACAAAAAGTGTATGAGAAATATGGACTTATATGGGTTGATGAAGTATCCCAGTTCCCATGGACCAGGTGATGCCTCGATGGCAATGTGTGAAAATGATCACTACCAGGATAATATAGAGATGGTCAGTGTCATAAAATGCTCTTATGGTTGTGATTCTATCATCTGTACCCATGGAGAACCAGATATGTACCTTGTTCAGGATTCAGAGGGTTAGACCTACAATATCATTAACCTTTCACAAGCTGGAGACTGAATAGTCATTGTCTCTGTTGCTAAGATTGGTAAAACTACAGTTACATTAGTATCCACAGATATGAGCATCACAAATATTCCTATTGATTATGCTTGTTGATGGAAACATCCATCAAGGTAGTCTTCAGTGAACCTGTCTACACAGAAATGGTACACAGTGTGCTGGCAACTCTCATTCTGATATGTCAGGTGCTGCCAGTACCCCCTCTGTTGAAGTAGATGGCAACTGTGTACAAAGTTGTGGGCACTGGCTGAGTGGGTTGCAGTTAAAACATGTCACTGAGCTATTGATACTGCTACTGAAGACATCTCTCCCCTCATAAACACTATGATTCTTAATGTGTAAAATATGCATGTTCCACAGTGCTGCACACCTCTTTTATACATTTCTGAATCATCCCACAATTTTGATTTTCTCATTTGCATACACCATGTGATTTATCTGGATTGAACTTTTCATTTTCATGTCATTATGCTCTCATTAGCACCATATATTGTGTGGTTTTGACCTTTCTATTATCATTCTTTTGGAGTCTATGAATTTACTCATGCTCTATACATTGGTACTGCCCACACTAGTTTTCATTCAGCACTGTGTAAATCATCTATGAATCTTGACCCTACATCTGTGGTTTTAGATTACCTAAATATACAGGGTATCTGCCAGGCTGGAGTTGTATGTGCAGAGGAAGCTCAGTAAGTAATATCTGTCAGTAAGTAATATCTGTTTTCTTAAGAAAAAACTATTGGTGACTGCTACATTGTTCTTTTTTGACAATGATTCAGCTTAAGTATTTGCTAAAGTCATGTGATGTTTAAGAACTACTATAAGACCAAAATCTAGAAGATTTAGGATGTTTGCTTGTAAATGTATACATAGAGTTTTTTTTTCCAAAATATTTTTATTCATTTTATAACCCAATAATTTATCGGTATACTAACAAAAAGAAACAAATAAACTATAAACAATGTCCATAACAACTAAAAAAGCAACATACATAGGACAACACTTAATATTTCTCGAACAGGTTAGACAATTGTTTCCAAGCAATTAAATGATGAGTTGTGTTGTTAGTCATTGCTTTTATAGTAGAAATCTCATTTTTACAAATGTATTTCACAAGATGAATAAACTCAACTTTAAAGACAGGAGTAGATTGGGATTTCCAATTTTTAATAACAATATTCCTTGCTATTGAGAGGACAGACCATAGCAAACATGTTTGTTTTTTAGGAATGACTTCAGGAACAGGAACATTAAAAAGGACAAGGGAGTCAGAAATTATATAGTTGTCATTCCATAGAGCTTTACAAAGATATTTAAAGTCTAAACAAAATGGGGAAATTATTGTGCAATTAACAACTATATGTATCCAGTAACATCAGGGTGCCCACATCTCCAGCATTTCATTTAATCTTTCTTGTACATTATTACTAGTCGATGTGGGGTGAAAAAACATGTATGTAGAAATTACAGATACAATAAAAAAGGGTAAAAATAATAAAGCTCCACGTATATATGACATAATTATGGAAATATATAAATGTTTTCCTTCAAAGATACTATCCCTCTTCCATAAAACTCTATTAGAAATTCAGTCACAAGCTTTAATACCACCTTCTTGGAGATATTCCTTAATCACACCAATTCTAAAGGAAAATAAATCCCCAACCTCTGTACCTCATATAGACCTATATCATTATTAAATATTGACTATAAGATATTTATGACAATATTAACTAACAGAATGAAAATACCACTATGCAAAATAAGAAATAATGATCAAACTGGATTCATATATCATAGATACAGACATGACAATATTAAAAGGATAATTTCTCTTGTAGATTATGTTAATAAAGAAAATACAGAAACACTCATAAATGGCTTAGATATAGAGAAAACCTTTGATTCCCTAAATTAGGACTATTTATTCAAAATCCTAATGCTATTTGAATTTCCTGCATCCTTTGTTCATCTCCTAAAGAATATATGTACAAATAATTTAGCGTATGTCAAGTTAGGTCCTTTTACCTCTGAATCTATACATATAACAAAAGGCACTAAACATGAATGTTCCATGTCACCAATTCTATTTTCTCTGGCTATTGAAATATTGGCAGATTCAATTCGTAACAATATAAAAATCAAAGGACTAGATGTTTATGAACAATACAATTCTAAAGTAATGCCATTTGTTGATGACATATTACTAACATTATCTAATACAAAAGAGACATTAGAAGAATTAGATATATTAATTGACAAATTTCACATGAGTTTAGGACGCCATTTCAATAAATCAAAATCAAAATTTATATTTTTAAATAAAAAAAGAATTGCAGACTAAGGGGGATCACATCATAGGGAAACAAGAATCTACCTTAAAATATCTAGGAATTGAGTTATGCAAGGATAATAACGAATTAGTCTCAAAAAACTGCAATAATATCATCAATGCAGTTAGAATCTCTGTGGAAAAATGGAACAAAATAATATTAACATTTGAAGATAGACTACAGTTAACAAAAATGGTTTTACTGCCCAAGATCCTATATATAGCCTTGGCAATACAACTGTTACCAGAAAGGAATATACTTAAAGAAATAAAGTCATGCCTAATAACATTTTTATGGTTTCCCAATCGAAACAGAATAGCTTTAATATATCACATCACACCGTGGAAACAGGGAGGATTAAACTTTCCTGATATAGAAACATATATAAAAGCATCAATATCTAAAAAAATCTCATATTGTAGAAGTCCAAATTACTCTGAAAATTGAAAAGAATTATTACTAAGTGTAATATCAATAAATTAATTTAATTTACAAAAAAAAAAAAAAAATACAAATAGATAAAAACAATTTGCCATGGCATATATTATGTATTAGTATGCAATATAACATAACTAAACCCACTAAAACTCGCATGATTATTACAATGACTCATTTAGGACAATTATTAATGCAAATATAGATTTAAAAATCTAGTTTGATCTTTTAACACCATTTATAGTCACAAAGAACTTTCCACATAAAATATATAGAGACATTATTAATTCCTGGGAACAGAAAGGATTTGTTTGTTGGCTCCAATGTATCAAAGAACTAAAAGTTTTAGATATGCAAGAAATAAAAACAACATACAAAATTCCACACCTGGGCTGGCTAACTTTGCAGAGTATTATGTCATATTCGCAAGATTTAAGTAGAATAATTAACAATTCTTCATTAAAAGAAATACCTAAATATACAAAATACATATATGAACTCTTATATAATTACTTTGACATGGGAAAGAGTATTTCAAAATTTTACAAAATATTGATAAACTATAAAACAACACCCTTTACACAATACTGGAAAGTTTTTAAATGGAAATGTTTTCACAGAGCATTCTTAACCCCAGACAGAATCAGTAAAATTAGTTATTCCATAAAAGGAATATGGTGGAGATGTGAGCAAGTACACAATGCAGATTGATTGTGTTAAATTAAGCCATTTTGGAATGGTATTAATAACTTTCTACAAGCTTCATTTAATGAATCATTTTATGTAACTAAAGCTCTTGTATTATTAAATGTGAATGAAGGTCCTCATTTGAATAGGTCAAACATGTATCTAGTATGGACTATACCTGCAATTTCAAGGAAGTGTATAATAAGACGATGGAATACAAACACAATACCAACTTTGGAAGACTTCTACAGCCTAGTGAAGACCACAGCATTATAGGAAATTAAAATTAAAGAACGAAGAATTTATCCAAAGCCATTTATCAACAACCCTTGGAGAAAAGTCTTATCATTGATTGACACTATACAATAGTTGATCAGACACTCTGATAATGGATTGGACATACTTATAAAGTAACTGTATACATTAAGATCTGTTATAGTGTCAGGCTAATGTAAATAGGGCACATAGTTATTTAAGATGTTATGTATAAATACTATGGAATTCATTCAAATATATTTCAAAAATAAAAAGAATTTTTGAAAAAAAAAATCAATGTAAAAATTTCCATGTGTATACACACCAGAACAAGGAAGATGTAGATTCCTTCATCGATTGTAAACAAAAATGTTTTATCATTTTCTGAGAATACTTGTCTATTAACTTCAGAAAATGATAAAACATTTTTTGTTTACAATCGATGAAGGAATCTACATCTTCCCTGTTCTGGTGTGTATACACATGGAGATCTATTAACTTCATACTGCGGTGGTGGCGCTGTGGTAGCATTGTCACCTCACAGTTAGACGTTGCCCGTTCGATTCTCAGTTAGAGCGTCTTCTGTGTGGTGATATGCATGAATGGGCATTCCTTCATTGAAGGTTGTGCGTTAGGCCTGGCAAGCCAGCACGTAAAAATCTACTGCCGATCATTAGCGGACCGGAGTTCCGCTGTGGCGACCCCTAACCGGGAAAAGCCGAAAGACACAAACAAACTTGTCTATTAACTTCACTTGAATAATTCCAAAAAGAAATGTCAGTTTTGCTAAAATAATTTCTGAGAATTTTATAAATAGCAGATACTGTATATATAAAGTGTTCTCGGGTGAGCTATTAATAATTGTTGAGATAAAATCCAAGATGTTTAAGTTACTCTTATTGTATGCCTCTTATGAGGGTACAAGCTTGGTATGTATAAAATCCTTACAAGTTTGGATGTTCAGCCATTTGCAAATTTTTCAAACTATATCTGCTGATCAAATAGTCCACAGAGCTTATTTTATTAGCCAAGAGAAATTGATTCCAATATAACAGGTCACCCTTCTTAAATTCTAACATCAAAAAATATCAAACATTCATTTGTGTAAGCAATAAGAAACATAATTATTAATACATTTTTAATTAATTGATTAGAAAACATAAGCTTTTTTATACAGCAGCAATATTTCGGTTTATAAGAGTTGTGAGGACAAGTTTTGACCTTTCACTTTGAATGTATATTTTTAAAATCCATATAAAGATGTATGTATTTGAGTATATGGTTCAAACAATTTCCTATTGCTATTAACAAGTAAGTTTTCATGTACTGATTTCCAATATGATATATAAGAAGTATTATTCCAAAACAACACTATGTTACTAAATGTGGAGTTTAAATAAAAATCAGTATTTGGAAACCCTAAACCTCCTTTATCCTAGCTTGTGATGTGCCAGAGGAGATAAATTCTTGTTTTTTGGGATACCTAATGAAGTTGAGTAATAAGTTATTCATTTTCTGTTTAATTTTGACAGCTGTAGTAATTATTAGAGCTTGGCCAATGAATAAGATTTTAGGTAACAGTATCATTTTGATTAAAATTAGTCTGTCTTCAAATGTGAAGAAGAGTCTGTTCCAACTGTCTATTAAACAAGTAGTTGAGTTTTTAAGTTGCTGGTAATTAGATATGAGTGTTTTTTTTTTTTATAATTAGATATACCTAGATATTTAATATGCATGGCCTCCCAGTTTATGTCTCTTTTTGATCTAAGTTTCATAGTAACATTTTTATTCAATAGAAGTGCCTGAGTTTTGTTGTGATTGAATTTTAGAACAGAGATGTTTGCAAATAAGCACTGATTATGTAATAGGTGATCTACTGAATTTTCAATATCATTAGAAGTTATAAGTAAGTCATCAGCAAGCAGTTGTACCTTAGGGGATAATTTGTCTAGCACTTTATATCCTTTAAAACTGTCATTATTTCTAACATAATTTGGAAGAGGCTCAATAGCCAGGGGAAAGAGTAATGGGAAGAGGGGCACCCCTGCTTAGTACCTCTTTATATTTTGAAAGGGCTAGCTAGATAAGATCCAATCTTTACATAGGTATGGAGTTTTCATATCATTTTTTAATTAATCCTATAAAGTTTGGGGAGAAATTGTATTTTTGCAGAGCTTTAAAAAGATATGGCCAACTTAAGGAGTCAAAAGCTTTATCTATATCAAGGCTTAAAATAGAAAGCTCATTTTTTTCTTGTTTGCTAAGTCTATTAAGGACAATAATCTAATTGCATTGTCTTGTACCTTTCTGTTTTTGATAAACCCAGTTTGGTCTTCATGAGTTAATATTGAAAGAATATTGTTTAATCTGTCTGCTAAGATAGACATGAATATCTTGTAATCAATGTTAAGCAAATAAATTGGCCTGTATGATATGCAAAGGTTGTGTTCTTTATTTGGTTTTAAGAGGGATATATTTATTTGAGGGAGGGATGTTTGCAGTAGTTTTAATTTCTTGTAATGGATTGAGTAAGATTTTCAAGATGTTATCAGGTAGGAGTTTGTAAAATTCTGAAATTCGACCATCCAGCCCTGGTGCCTTTTTTGTCTTAATTTTTTTTATTTGTTCCTTTAATTCTTTAAAGGAAAATGGGTTATCTGTGTTATTAATATTGTGTTTTGATAGCGTATTTTGAATATTATTAGGAAGAAAGTTATCTATACTTTTGTTATCACTTGTAGAGGAGTTATTATTATTAATATTCTTGTAATGTTTTTTAAACATAATAAGATATTTTTTAGATCTGTAACTATGATAGTCTGATTATTTCTCATGTGTATTATTTCTTTTATATGACTTTTTTCATTTAAATATTTAGTTCTAATGAAAATCCTGTGCATACTATTGGGATTAATTGAGTAGGATTGTAATCTGATTTTTTCCAGATTTATTGATATTTTATGCTGCATGATATCCTGATATTCCTTGTTCAGTGTACAGATGTCAGCTAATTCAGATTTGTCATGTGATGTAAGTTTTAGTTTTAGTTCATTAATTTCTTTTTGTATGTCTACCAGTTTTTTTTTATCCCACTCTTTCCTTTTATTTATATAGCAACTTTTGACTTTACCATGTAATATTACCTTTAAAGTGTCCCATAGGATAATACCTGAAACCTCTCAATTATTACTGGCATCTAAGTAAAGCTTTATTTCATCTAGAAACCATTCCTTAAATCCTTGCACTGTTAGTAGATAAGCAGGTAGTCTTTGGCAGAAGTTTAACGGTCAGTATTAAGTGTAACATTGAAGGTGATAGCACTGTGGTCAGACAGAGGGCATGATGTCAGCATTACATTATCAGTTCTGATCAGTAAAGAACTGGTTACAAAAACTTTGTCTATGTTGTTCTATGTACCAAATTTGTAAGAGTAGTGAGAATGCTTCAGGGAGGATAATATATTCATACTGTCAATGTCAATTAGTTTTCTGTCTTTTATGTAGTTGTTCAAGTGCTTGGCAACAGAGGACATCTTGAAAGGCTTAGAGCTTGTGGTATCAGTGGAGGACAAGATACAGTTAAAATCATCCGATAATGGTAACTCACCTTTAGACTTTAATATTATGGTGTCTAAATGTTTTTTCACAGATTTTAATCCCAATACCCAGTATCCAGTAGGTGTTTGCAAGAATGTACATCTTTTTATCTAGTTTTGGTATGGCTAAAGCAAGCATACCATCATTGCTTGAGTATGAGACAACTATTTCTGGAATTCTCATTGGTTTTCTAAGTAAAATTAGGACACCTCCTCTTTTGTGGTTATAGTTTGAACTTACCAAAATTTTATAATCCTTAAAGGTTAATTTGTTTAGATCTTCTGTTACTAAGTGGGACACCTGAATGAATGCAAAATCTACTTTATGTAGCATTAAATTTTTGTTGGCACTACTCTTTTTCATGGGGTTGTTCAACCCATTGACATTAATAGATATAATGTTAAATATTATCATTTAATGTAGACTGCTATTGTAAGTAAAATTGAAAAGTGCTTTCCTTGATTCATTATGACAAATACATTTTTTAAAAACTGTTATGGGCAATTTAAAAACTCTAAATTTGAAAATAAAACTGTATATTTTATTAACCTTCTGCATGGATAAAGTATATCCAGGCTTACTATAGCTTTCATAGAAGCCACAAACTAACCCTCTCTTGACATCTAGTGGGAATTCCTAGCTACTGCAGGTTAATAGCAAGCAGAAGAAAAACTGCATGTACATTAAAAACATGCAAAAGGGAAAAAAATCAATTTAACATATTATGTATGCATGAACTAAGAACATGAAGCTGTATACAATTTCTTAGCATTCCTTTTATCTAAACAGACTAACTTAAGATAAATTGATTAATTTTAATAATGTTTATGGCTATGAGTAAGCACAGGACTGTAATGTCATTAAAGCAGACAGGAAAAAGATGCATTTAAAATTGTCACTGTCAGAAACACATTTGTAATTCTTATTTAAATATAAATGTAATTCAAATTAAATACATCATTATTTACAGTAAAGCATATGATTATAAGACATTTTAGATAAAACATAATTGCTAAATGAATGAAAACACAATTCAAATGATCATTCTTAAATCTGACAGGTTCAGAGGCCATGCCTACTTCCTGGAAGCACAGATTGTTTCTCAAGAGTCTGTGAGCTAACTGAAGCCTTTAGAAGCTTGAGCTTGTCGTAAAGGTTGTCAAAATTCCATCAAAAAAGTAAGTAGGTGGGAATTTTCTAGTGAAGTGGAGGTTTTAAGCATAACTTTTAAACTGATGAATATTTAAAATAAAGGCTCCAAATTGCCAACCATACGCAGCTATAAGGTATATGAGCTAAATGGAGCACATTACAGACATTCAGTTAAGTAGTAAATGTATATATAATAAAAATATGTCACCACTTTCTTTCTAATTAGTAACACAATAAGCATTTCTCTCTCCTGCAGTGATTAAATACTATCACACTAGGACTAAAACAGAAAGGGAAGGCATATACATGAAGAAATAAGTAGAGGATATAAAAGAAATATATACAAATATATGAAATGAGTAATTGATGTTATGCCATTTCACTAGTGCTATGCCATGCACATAAAGAGATACATGTATAAAATAGTAGTTTGCAGTTGGCTAATATTTTGATTTACTTGAATTTTGAGTACTATATATTATTTATGAAGTTAGCATTGTTGTGGGAAAGATAATAGGAGATAAAAAGTTACATTACCTTCCGTGTATAATTCCACATTATTTAGACTGGAGAAAACAAAAACTTGCATGAAATATGAAGTTATGTATAATCATTTGTCTCTGGGATTCTTTTTTTCTTTAAAAGTCCACTCATTTTTTGAAGCTTGTCTTTTTAAGTTCATTGAAGAATCCATGGGTTCAGATTGACTTAAAAGGTTCTTTTTTTTTGGATAAGTGTGGATGCTTCTTCGAGCGAGTCAAACGTTTTCTTTCCTTCTGGCAGGGATAGTCTTATTCTTGCTGGAAATATGAGTCATGCTTTGATTCCTGATTTTTTTAATGATTTTTTTTAGAAGCACAGATGATCTTCTTTTGGACATTACAAAGGGTGAGAAGTTGTTTTCTAACCTGATAGTTTGGTTACCAATTTTTAATGGAGCAAGGGACCAGGCAGTTCTTAAAACATGGTCTTTGTCTTGAGTGGAAGTAAATCTTACAATAATTGATCTTGGATGGCTGTTTTTACTGGTTACAAAAGTTGTAGTTAAAGACCTGTGTGCCCTTTCTATCCTGAAGGATAGTGCTTCAGGTAGGTTTAGGATTTTAGGAATCCAAGAAGTCAGGAAATTAACCATATTGTCCCCCTCCATCTGCTCTGGGATGCCATAGATTCTTATGTTGTTTCTCCTGGTTCTATTCTCAGTGGTGTCTATCTTTTCAATGAGGTTGGTGTTTTCTTGAAAAATAAAGTCTATGTTATTCTCTCTTTCTGTTAACCTGTAGTCTATATCTGTTACATAATCTTCCAAAACAAGAATCTGTGCAGTTTGTTTTTAAAGGACTTCATTTAATAAGGTTATTTGTTTGGTGGTATTTTCTTTTATATTGTCCATTTTTACATTTAATTTGTCTGTTTTACTTGCCAAGTCTTTATGTAGTAAGGATTGCCTGTATTTCTTTCTTATTTGGAGTTTCTTGCCAAGAAAATTTGGAGCTGCTCATCTTCCTTTGTGAATGTGGTTTCAATGTCCCTTCTATTTGAAAGTTTGACAGGAAAATATGAAATTTTTTGCTTAAAAATTACATCAACTTGCAGCCTACAACTTTCAGAATCTAATTTTAGTAGTCTTGGGTCTTTGTTTGTGAAATTAAATTAAAAAAAAATCCTGTCAGGAAAAAATGAAGACTGCAGAGCTCAAAAACTCTGCTGTTTTCAGCTTGCCATCCAAGCCATGGCCTCACATAGAGATTTTTATACCCTAAGTTGACTCCAGAGAATTTTTCCTCAGGTAGACAGCAAATCTTGGAGGTGTGTCAGGGAAGAAAGAGATACTTGGGAACATATTTTCTGGGAATGCGGTGGGTTGGTTGACTTTAAGGATTCCTTGTGGAATGCATTGTTGGAGATGCTGGGTGGATGGAATGGTGTTGAGGGAGATGATTTTTCTGAGCTATGATATGCAATTGGAATTGGCTAGACATGGTAAGGCCTTGCTGTGCCTAATTATGGTGGCTGCCAAAAAAGCAATTATTAGAAATTAGAAATCAAAATCTAAACCAACTATATTAGAAGTATTGAATATAGTAACAGAGATAAAACAACTGAAATTGAGATATTTAGAAAAGGGTAGGAGCAAACTATATTGGAAAAAAATGGGAATTGTGGGAACACTACATAGAAGGGAGAAATGATGTTTAAAAAAAGGCAGGACTTAAATGATCTATGCAATATTTGACTGAAAATTATTGGGTAGATTATAAGTGATGTATAATGATTGCAACTGGGAGTGTGCCAGTATGGCTTGTGATGTAAAATGCTTGCAACTAGGATTGTGTCTGTCTGGTTTGTTTTCATTTATATAAATGTATGATTACTTATGTCATAACTGATAGTTTAATAAAGATGCTTCTTGTTTAAAAAAAATGGACAGGAATTGAATAATTTATGTACTGTTGCTTAGGTTATATGATATATAGCAATATATGTGAAGTATAATGTTTGTTAATGTTAATTTGTTACTACGGTTTGATTACTTTTCTATAAATGTAAATTTGCCTGTGTCACAAGTAATAATTCAATATAGGTGTTTGACAAAAAAAAAAAAAAACTACTACAAGAAAGATGAGAAAGATGCTCATTCAGTTAGGTAAGTATTTCCTCCCTCTTTTTGTCTAATTCTATATACCTCACTATACCTCTTAGAAATGTATGAATTAGTTTACACTGTAATGTTGTCATGAGACCAAGTTTGATGTAACCATTATTTTACTTCTGGCCTAGCACTGATGTTGTTTATTTATTAGTTGACATTCAATTACCAAAAAAGTATGACTGGGTAGAAGCCAATTTTCAGTGGAGGTCCAAGGAGAAAAGCTCCAAACTTTTACAAAACATTTTAAGAACAATAATTTTACAATCTTTAAAAATAAAAGAAAAAAATATCTACAGTTTAAATAATTATAACAAATTAGTGATAATATAAAAATATTGGTTAAGAATCAATGCACATTATATGACAATCATTTAATATGTATAGAAATTTTAGACAGATTGTAGAGAAATTAACGGTAAGTTTGTCTAATACAAACACAAATCGCAATATTAAGGAAGGGAAAATCAAGCGCATGGTATATTTAGAGAGAAAGTAAGGGTAGAGAATTTGATAGAAATAAGGAAGTAAGTAAAGAAGGGAGAGTAAGGCAGTATAAGGAATTTTGGGATATAGTTTATTCTGGTTTTGAGCAAGAACAAAGCCAGATTTTAGCTAGGGAGTCTTTCAGAGTCATTTTGAAAGATCAGATGGACGGTATTGACTTGGATATAAATAAAGAGTTCCAGGCCTTAGTAGCCTTATATGTGTACAGACAAATGCCCAGGGGATTTGATAGGTTTGTAGACAGTAGTTTTATGTCATTTGATGACAATGATGGACTGGGAATATAGTTGAGTAGAACATTTTTTAATGCTAGACAGGTAGATAAATGCTGGATAATTTTATAGGTGGTAAGAAGTTCTGTATATTTTATTTATTTTATTTATTTGACATTTGTTATCCAGGAAAGTCTGACTGGATCAGGAACCCATTTTCAGTGGAGGCCTGGGAGAAAAGTTCTACAACAGAAAGCATCAAAATTTACAAGATATTGAATTAACAATTATTGTAAAACTTTGTAGAGACATACATGACAGACAGCTGATATATGTTTTCATGTTAATTAACCTAGCAAACTCTACTAGCTAATTTACAGAGAGTGTGAGCTAATCTGGGATTAACTTTATAATAATTATAATATATATTGTTTCCCACTGAATAATCAAAGAGAAAAAGAGTTAAAAAGTAGTCAGGAAATCCTTCTATGTGGCACATCTCATCACAAAAGGGTTCTCATCCAGGAAAAAAAGAGGTCATTGTTCCCCTCTACTCGGCTTTCAGTAGACCCATTGTTGAGTACAACTCCCCTTTTGGAATGTACCTCACAAGACATCTGCAACAGCTGGAAAGGCCATGAAAATACCTCACAAAAAGGATTACAGGACTCAAACATATGCCCTACTCTGACTGTCTCAAAAAACTCCAGCTTTACTCCATAGCATATCACTTACTCTGAGGCAATCTCTGCCTAATATACTAAGCTATGTCTAATCCAGAGCTGTTGGACATGCTACACCTAAAGAAATCCCAATCCCTCCAAGTTACACTCTCTAGAGATCTAAACCTTGTCATCACAATAAACAGAACATACTGGAGGGATAGATTCCTTTCCGAGAGACTTCCCATACTCTGGAACAAGCTACCCATCTATGTCAAGCAGAGTTCCTCACTAGCACTCTTCAAGAAAAATCTTGATGAGTGGATGGAAAATAGGAAATTCACCCTGGGGATCACTTCTGTGGCCCTGCTTGACAGGGGCACAGGAAAATAACCTTCTTGGGTGGTGAAAGCCAGGGAACCTTGTTGGCTAGGCTTGCATAGGCCCTTGGACCGATAGCCTAGTACCTACCTATGAACCTATATACCAGGTTAATAGCAGGTATATTGATAGCAAAATTAGGTTTAGGTCAAAAGTTAGGTGTTAGAGTGAAGAAGAAAGTCTTTTATAGCAGACTGTAGAAATTTGTTAGAAGGGATGTGAACCCTGTGAGGGGTTACACTGCAGAAGAGGAGGTGAAGGGAAGGGTGAGGTAGAATTGTGGGTGGAGTAAGGATGTACTGAAGAGGTAGGAAGGAAGTGGGAAAGAAAGGGAGAGGATGGAAGGTAGTTAAAGTAGTAAGAAAGAAGAGAAGAGATAAAGTATATGGACATGAAGTGGAGAAAGGGAAATATAGAGGTAAGGGGAAGTGAGGGGTAGCTAAGTAGATATGGAACAGGGACAGTTTTTTTTTTTTTTTCGTTGGGGGAAATTCTTTAGAGTGAGTTGAAAATGTTTGTTCTGAAGTTTCTGGTAATGCATTCCAGTGTTTTGTGACAGTGTATCAGTAGAGACATGGTGATGAGGCAGTTCTAACCAATTTAGACTTTTTAGTACTATACAGTGTTGGGTTTTGAAAGGGGTATTTGCTGCAATTTTAGCAACTTTGTTATAACATTGTTCAAGTTTTAATTTTTGTGAAGCATGGAAGTCGGTAAGGATGGGAGCACAATAAAGAAGTGTGGGGAGGAAATATTAGTGGCAAGTATAGTTTTAGTTGTGCTGTTGAAAAATGTTTTTGACTCTGTAAAGCTTCCCTAGTTTTTGATGAGTTTCTCTTATGCGTTTTTTGTATATGCAAGTTGAATGTAAAGAGAGGTGACTTCAGTTGTTTTATTATCAAGAGAGAAGACTTGAATTTTGTTTTTCATGAAAGAGGGATTTGGGGAAAAATCAGTAGTTTGGTCTTTTTGGGTTGAGCATGAGTTGTGAGCTAGGAAGAAATTATGTGGCTGTTAAAGCTTCCTGAGTAATTTTTTTGAGGTGTACCATGTTCTCAGATGTGCGAATATTGGTGGAGTGTATTATATTAGGGTAGCCTCAGGTCAAATTATAACTGAGAACAATCAGTTTATAATTACTACTAAGTAGTTAACAAAGCAATACAAAGTAAACAGGTTTTCTGTCATTTCCTGAGGCTAAATAACTGGCATATGCAGTATAGTCTACTGGTTAAAAAAAAAAAAAGAGGGACAATAGCTAACTTAGTAAGAGGTCCTTAGAATGCCGATATTATTTCACAGAGACTTTCGATTACAAAGCAGGCACATATTTGACTTATTAAAGTTAATATACAGTGAGGTTCTTCATGATAAATGTGCATACAGTATATAATGACATAATTCTCAGTAAACTTGTAGGAGTAGGACCTTGTGGCAGAGCTCCTACTGTATCAAGGTCAAATGTAGTGACCACAGGCTATTATACAATGACAAAACGATCAATAAACTTGTTGAAGTGGGACCTTGTGGCAAAGATTCTGCAGTATCGAGGTCAGATGTATTGACCGCAGGTTATTATGCAATGACAGAATTTTCTTTGCACTTGTAGAATTAGGGCCTTGTGGTAGAGCTTCTGCAGTATTGATGTCACATGTAGTGACTGCAGGCGATTATACAGTGACAAAATTCTTATTAAACTTGTAGGAGTAGGACCTTGTGGCAGAGATCCTACAGTATCGAGGTCAGATGTAGTGACCGCAGGCTATTATGCAATGACAAAATTCTCAGTAAACTTGTAGGTGTAGGGCCTTTTGAGAGAGCTCCTGCATTATTCATATCAGATGTAGTCACTGCAGGCTATTAAGCAATCACAAAATTCTCAGTCAACTTGTAAGACTAGGGCCTTGTGGCACAGCTCCTGCAGTATTAAAGTCATATGTAGTGACTGCAGGCTATTATGCAAAGATACAGGACAAAAACAATTATTTCCTTAGGACATTTTTATGCTCCTTTAATTGTTATTACCACTATCTCAGTCCACTGCTCTTGCTACTGCAGAAGTTATAACTGGGTGTGTAATCCTACCCACAGCTCCCAGATAATATCTGACAGACATGGGGTTACAGTACTGCATTCCACAACATTGAACACTGAATTATGTGTGAGTAGCAAATGGCTTTTAGAGCATATAGTAAATTGTCTCTGCTGCCTCAGGTACACCTCCCATACTTTAATATGCTTTACAGCTGCAGATTAGAATTGTAATTACTTTTACCCCAGAAGTACACTCACTTCGGATTGATCACTGTGCCTTTTACCAGATTATTTAATACATAAACATGTGCAATACTCCCTGGGATAAGTTAGTGATTTCTGTCTCTCTTGCATAACAACAAATCATCCTTATTTTTCAGTAATACTGCCTCTAGCCAGACCACTCTTGTGCAATGATGGCATAATTACTAAAAAAAAAAAAATGCTCCAAAAAGTGGATGAATAATACAGCACTCAAAACACAATATCCACCAAGGTATCTCAGAACAAAATGATCCACCAACAGCTGATAAATTAGCGTAAAAAAACTTTTATTTGCTTTCATCTCAACTGATTTCATCAGAACAATCAAGCAGGAAAAGCAGCCATCTTTATATTCATAAAATTAAACAAATAAACCATTACATAATTAATTAAAGTTCTCATAAACAAATTGTGTTACCAAAATCATCCACTATTAATTCAAATCCACTTAAAATATTTAACAAATCTTACAAGAATACAATCCTAATATCATATTTTCAGTCTCTGATATTTTAGAAACATTTTATATTTATAGAATCATTTAAGCCTTGTAAAATATCTGCCCCCAATTTTAATTGCCAAAAGGTTTCTCTTTGTTCCACTTTAGTTCTATAGTCTCCACCTCTGAGGTCTTTTGGTACCTGTTCTAGAACAGCAGATAAAAATTTAATTTTCATGACAAGTCCTTTTATGCTTATATAAAGCATTATTTGTATATTTTCTCTTTATGGCAAAAAGGTTCTCTTTAATCCTCTTTTGCAAACTTCTAACAGTCATACCTATGTAAAAAGAAGTACAACATATACAAACAGCAATATAAATAATTCCCTCAGAATTGCAATTAAACACCCCAGCAATGGCAATAAACCTTTTCAAATGTCTTAGCTGTATGAATGGACCTTCTAATATAAATCTAGAAACAGAACAATATCCACATTCATACATCCCCTTATTTTTATTAGATAACATCTCCACAAGTTGAATGTTATTAGAGTCATTCTGCAAAAGTCTTTTGATATTATAATTATTCAAAAACACAAATTTAGGGGTAGTTTGTACAGCTTTACACAATTCTATTTTGTCTTCTATAATTCTCCAGTTTTTCCTAATGATGGAACAAATATCAATATTATCCACCATAGCTAAACAACATGTGATGGAAAAATCTGTAGTCTTAGAACATCTACCTACATTCATCATAGAACTAGTCAAAATAGGGGTAAAATAAAAATGCCTTTTTGATTTTACTTCTAACGCTACCTTGGTTAAACATTCCTTATTATAACCCCTGTCTACAAACACAGATGTTATAAATTCAATATTTTTGTCAAAATCAAAATCACTAGTAATCATTCTTGAGGGCCTTATAAATTGTCCTCTAGGAATGTTTTTCTTGATAAAGGAATGATGGCTACTATTAAAATGAAGACAGTGGTTAATAAAGGTATCTTTCCTATAAATGTTACTTCCAGCTTTGTTTTCCAAAACATTCCAATAAATACAAACATCTAAAAAATTCACTTGTACCCCCAAGACCCCCAATGTAAACTGTAAAACATCAGACTTAACATTTAACTCATTTAGAAAAGCAGTGACTGTCTCTCTGTTACCTTCCATAATAAAAATCAAATCATCTGCAATCCTATAATAAAACACAATAATATAGAATTTAAACATAGGTTCTAAGACTACTTGTTCCCACCATCCTAATACAAGATTGGCAAACACTGGGGCTGCTGTGCACCCCATAGCCACTCCTTTAATCAGCTTATAAATTATCTTATTAAACATAAAAAAAAATAGTTAACAAAATATCAAAAAGACTGCAAAATAAATAAATATCTTCATGACTAAAGGATCCTTCCTTTCTTAGAAAATTCCTAATGTATTCAATGCCTTGTTCATGGGGAATGCAAGTGAAAAGTAAACTAACATCAATTGTAAAAATGATGTTAACACCCATTTGAAAAGAATACCCCCCTGGATTCACGAAGGTTTCATGTAAGAATAAGTTATTCTTGCACGGAACCGACCACATCCATGTAGAACAGCAGCTCGACTTGCATATTCATGAAGGTGCACTGCTCTACTCTTAAAAGGACACAGTCCATGTGTACGAGTACAGGGTGTGTGTCTGAGAGCAGTGGTCTCAGTATAAACATGCCCCCTGCACTCCATAATTGCCATATGACAATCTAAATATAGCGAGAGTGTCCTCGGACAGCATTACTTGTCAATCGGACAAGTAATCTGGACAAAGCCATGGACAAATTTGAGATATTTGCTCTCTCAAACATACAAAGTGGATAGAATGACAGGATTTGCATTAGCATGAAGTACACAAAGGGTATGAAGTGCAAAACTCAAATGTCTATCATTATTTCCTAATGCAGTCCCTAATGCTTTGCCACTAATCTGTCAGATAGCCACAATCCTTTGAAAATGGACCAAAAATATAAGGCAAACATCTGGGCAGTCTGTGACAATCTGTACAGTTGAGAGGTATGCAGGACACTGTTAGTGTCCATGGAGCATACCTCTCAAATGCAAAGCCTGTCATGTCATCACCATTGTAAAAGCACAACCCCCTCATAAATAATGTTGCAGAAATCAATGTACATACCCCTACAGTACAAAAATAAAACACAACAGTATAAATTATTATTTTTTCAGTAAGCAATAAAGTTTAAGTGTAGCTGAGCGGGTATGTGCATTGCGCAGCTCTGCTCAGCCTAGCTTACAAATCATAAGGCGTTAAATAGAAATATACCTCTAAAAATAGCAATGCGGAAATAGCTAAGTGGTTAGAGCATTCCATTTGCAAGTAATCATTCCTGGTTTGATCCCCATTGAAACTAATTCACATTTTTCATGTGAAAGAAGTACATAATTTTGTTTTTAATAATTACATAGTAAATAACATCTATTTGTAAACCAGAGTAGTGTAGTAGGACCAAATGTGAGGTGTCAGTGTAATAAAGTTGTGAAACCGCCATATAAACACAAGTGCCCCAAACAGAATAGTCACACAAGAATAAATGTTCTGAAAGCACATTGGGGGATGTCAGAGAAGGTAAAACAAAATTATAATATGTCAGGAATGATGAATTAATCCCATACAGTTGATAGTCCATAAAATAAAACATAAGCAATGCTAAGCATTGCACAGCTACATTGACCAGGTGTAAGCATTGTGTAAATATGAATGCTAAGCAATGAGTAGTCCAGCTAAGTGGATTTGCCCCTTGCTAAGCAGTGCTTAACCTGCCCCTTTAACCACTGCCAACCTTAGCTAATCAGGTTTGCCCGTAGCTTAGCTTAGCTCAGCATATTCAAAACCGTCCAATCACAGCAACGGGTGGGAAATCGTCCATATTTAAACCTCTCAGGCAGGAATGCAGATCATAACTGGTTGTAGCTCCTCACTGTAGGAGGTATGGCAGGTGCTGGAGAGGGCATGGACTTTCGGGAACAGAGCTGGGGCATACAGGAGTCCAAGGTCATGGTAGGACTCCTTGTTAAAAACCATGATGTGAGACTGCTACAGGACCAGTACTAGGGCTCCCACTATAAAGCGGAGGTCTGGGAAAGTCCTGCCCATAACCTCACCAGTGCCACTGGCATCCCTCAGGCTGGCGAGCAGGTTCAGCACCTCTATGCTGACTTGAAGCAGAGGAAGCGGGAGGTCTTGGACCAGTGGATCCAAGGAGCATGGCAGAAGTGTGATGTCCTTGGCATCTGTAAGTTTTCGTATCAATAATTGTTTAACAAAGTCCATCCTGTGTATGTGATGGATAGGTATACATAAATGTTTCTCTATCTTCTTTACAGCTCCAGCTGAGCTGGCTGTGAACCAGGAAGCCCATGCCATCAGGTTGCTAAAGCTGCATCGCGAGGCTGGTGAGTAACAATCTAGCTGTAGTATTCATACCAAATAAATATAAAGGAATAGAATGTCACCTGACAGTATTAAAAATGGATATGGTTTGTACTGAATAAAGCAGACAATATTACAGTAATACTCTCGTATAGGTTATACATAAATAAAACTGTAACTGCCTATCAATAAAATTCAAAACTCTGGACTGGTTGTGTTTACTCTGGTATGGTATGAATTGAAATGTGTACAGGTTATGCATAGCAGTTATAGCTCTGAAAGCATTAAACAATCAGTCTCATCTGACAAAGTTAGTGCCTCTGTAAGGCACACGATTAACTGGTATTAAAAATGTCATGTGCCAAGATCTGATATCTGAATAATAATGTTGTGCTAACTACTGTTTTCCACAATGTGCTACATCAAAAGGTATGTTTAGGAATGTATGTATAAGAATTTTGTAATCACAAGGTGAGATTGCACAACAAAGAGAGAATGACAAAGAAATCATTCAAGAAAGAGACAGTAATTTCTCAATAGCTCCTTCTGATGAAACACAAACTTGTATTTTTAGCAGAAACAACCACAGTTCGAATTCTGGGAGTGGTAGTAAGCTGTATGCATAATTTCAACTAGTATTTTGTGCGGTGGTGGTGCTGCGGTAGCATTGTCGCCTTACAGTAAGATGTTGTCCTGTTCGATTCTCAGCTAGAGCGTCTTCTGTGTGGAGACATGCATGAATGGGCATACCGTCGTTGAAGGTTGTGCATCAGGGCCGGCAACTCAGCACGTAAAAATCTACTGCCAATCATTAGCTGACCGGAGTTCCACTGTGGCGATCCCTAACCGGGAAAAGCCAAAAGACACAACATTTTGTTAATATGTGCAGAAACAGTCAGGTAGTGCTAACAAACATTCCCTCCACAGGTGTTCCAGGTAAGAGAAGGTATAAAGTAGCTATAAGAAGGCTGTAGTTATACTGTGTCCAACACTCATGGCCCAACCCCAAGGCTGCAAATGACAGCAAGATAAGTACATACACCAAGTGGTCTCCCCAGAGAAATGTTCAGAAGTGTCATGCTGTCACATACACACACACACACACACACACACACACACACACACACACACATACACACACATACCCACATACACACACATGCACACACACACGCACACAGTATGAGTGCACATATGTAACCCTTACTATGTGAATACGGGTAGAAACAGTCAGGTAGTGTTAACAAACATTCCCTCCACAGCTCTTCCAGGTAAGAGAAGGTATAAAGTAGCTATAAGAAGGCTGTAGTTATACTATGTCCAACATACATGGTCCATCCCCAAGGCTGCAAATGACAGCAAGATAAGTACATACACCAAGTGGTCTCCCCCAAGAAATATTCAAAAGTGTCATGCTGTGAAAGCGACTGCTCTCTGCTACCAACAACCAGGGTGACTGATGGAAATTAAGGCACAGTATGGCAGTAGAACACACACACACACACACACACACACACACACACACACACACACACACACACACACACACACACACACACACACACACACACACACAGTATGAGTGCACATATGTAACCGTGACTGTGAATATGGGTAGAAACAGTCATGCAGTATTTACAAACATTCCCTCCACAGGTCTTCCAGGTAAGTGAAAGTATAAAGTAGCTGTAAAAAGGCTATAATTATACACTGTGTACAAACATACCACTGCCCAACCCAAGGCCATAGGTTGTTGTAATAATACCTGTAGAGTAATGAGTAGAGCAGTGATTATTAAAGCTGTGACCATTGCAAGAATCTATATTTGTTAATTGACATTGCTCTCTCTCTCTCTCTCTCACCTTATCTTCGCCAATAATCTAAACACATAAATTAATGGGTATGTTTTCCACCAAACCTACTGATGGGACATGTGTCCTGTTGTTCTTCAAATGTTGAAATGTATTCCAATTAATGTTCCCTGTTCGAATACTATCATTAGTGGCCTGTTGCTTTTAACGTAACCTGCATGCTGGTGTAATGTCCATTGTGGTTCCATATATGCATGTGTTCTGTTTGCTGTGCAAATGTTCCGAATCTGTTGTTGAATACTCATGCATTCTGTTATAACTAATCCTGGAATGTGTTTACCATTACTAACCAACATATGTTCTAAAACTGCAACACCATAGCATGTCTGGGGAGGGCGATCTCAGCGGATCTGCATCTCCCACCTCATCTGGCCATGGAACCAGGACCCAGCACATCTGTGACCCACCCCAGGACCTCCTTGTCTGCTGGTCCTGCAACACCTTTGGGTGGAACAGCCTCAGGGGATGGGCTCATCCCCCCTGGGTGTGGGCAAGGACAGGATCCTGTCAATCGAAGCCAGCTCTGGGGCCTGGTGTGGAGTGAGCTCCACAAGGAATTGGGAGATCTGCTATGCCAGCTTGAGGGCTATATGGTGCAATTAGAGGGTCAGCCTGCCACTCCTGCTCGGCCCCCAGCACAGCCACCTTTGAGGCCGTGATGGTACAATAGTGACTACACATGGGTGGGGACCTCATTCCCACTGTATCCATCTGGAGGCTTGTGGGCTTCCAATTACCAAACACCCCTCCCCGTCCAGGGTG
>NC_056729.1:1191257002-1191277002 GCF_019279795.1 Protopterus annectens | reverse complement strand
GTGATAGCTACAAATACATGCAATCTGAGGGTCATGCTGCTGCACACTAGAAGTCTAAATCTGAAAATGCACTCACTGGAAGTATTCCTTAAAATGGAGAACAATGACATCTGTGCTGTAAGAGAGACCTGGTTAAAGGCAACAGGAAGCACCCCTGCACTACCAGCCTATAACTCATTCCACAACTGTTGGCTGCAGAACTTGGACTGAAGCGCCAAAGGTGGTGGTATTTCCATATACAATTAGAATGCGCACACCTCCAGAGTGGTAGAACAACATTATGCCTTACAGATCCTGCAGATGTAGCTAACATTGGGTAAGACAGTTGTTCAGATTGTAGCCTGCTATAAGTCCCCAGACATGTCCCAAGACTCACACTCCAAGTCCCTAAATGCCCTGGAGAATATCAGTATCCAACCTATCACTCCCATATTGGTTGATTTCAACTACCCCGCCATTACCTGGGAAAGCTAGTCATGTACCAGTGCACATGCCCATCACATTGACCTGTTCCTTCCTAACATGGGTGACTGTTTCTCTACACCAATAGTCAACTCCTCCCTTGTTATATCTTAACACAAATTAATAACCTTTGGAAATCTACAGCTCTCCCCCACCCCCTCCACAGGTAGGCATTATGAAAAGCCTGTCCAAAGCTAACTATGGCCTCATAACAACAGAGGTGGCTAACCTCATGGCAGCCATGCAAATGGAGACTAGTTTCATGAATGCTGAATCAAACAAGAATGCAGTATGAACACGTACACAAATGCATGGATACCACCATACCCAACAGAACCAGGACCCTCACCTTCGAAAAAAGGAAGCAAATTTTGTAGTCCCCAGCCATAAAAAAAACTATACAACAGAAGGAGGGGATGGATGTGGAATAAGGTGAAGTCCCAAGACTTTGAAGAAATCCTCATCAGCTTCAATTAAAAGTCGAGATCCTTCATCAAATACTACAAGGTTAGCTGTTACAACAGAATTGGAGCACATGGTAAAGACAGCCACAGGACCTCATACAGTTATTGAGTGCAAACTTAATCCCTCTCTCCACCCTGAAAAGACCAATCACAATACCAGTATACTGCCAGGCACCCAGTATTACTGCTGCACAGGTTAAAACACCACTGTCCAAAGCCAAGAATACGTCTATGGAGCCTGACATTATCCCTGGCAGTGTTCTACATGAACTACAGAGTTACCTGGCACCTTACCTGTGTGCCTTGTGCAAGCGCAGCCTCACCTCAGACTTTGTCCCTGCTGAATTGTCCACTGCTACAGTCACTCCTCTCCACAAATGAGGTGTGACTGCAGACCCTGGGAAATACCATCCCAACTGCCTGACAAGTCTGTTATGCAAAGCTATGGAATGCATCATCATGCACCTTATAAACAGGGATATGGGAATCTGCAGACTCAGGATCCCATACAGTTTACTTATGTGAAGGGTAGGTCATACCTGCTCAATCAACCTGGTCAACCTCTTGCCGTCAATCACCTGAGCTGTGGATGAAGGCAAGGTGGCACATGCAGCCTACCATGATCTGGCCAAAGCCTTTGATAGCATTCCCCACTCAGGAATCATGCATAAACTCACTGAGCTAGGCATCAACCCCTATATCACTAGGTGGGTTGCAAACTGAGTCACAGGTAGGATTCACAGTGTGGAAATAGCTGACTCCAAGTCAGACTGCTGAGTAGTCATAAATGGAGTCCCACAGGGTTCTGTCCTGGGTCCTCTCATGTTTGGTTACAACTTCTCTGAAGTCCATACCAACATGAAGGGGCACTGGCTGACAAAGTTTGCAGACAATTGGATGTTGGGAGCTATTATTAACTACCCACGTAATGTTGACATCCTACTGAAAGACCTCACTGAGACAATGATTCGTGTCAGAGCCATGGCCTTAAGCTCAATGTCAGAAAATGTGCTGTCATCCCCTTTCTGGAAAACCCTGTTCCCATGTTTTACCATATTGATGGTAGTCCCCTGAGCAAAGAAGGTGTTATAAGAGATCGGGGTATACAGGTTGACAGCAATGTCTCTTGACCACCACATTGCCACTGTGGTCACAAAGTCCTTCCATGTGGCACATCTCAGTACTATTGCATTAGCATCCAGAAAGGAAGAGGCCATTGTCCCCCTGTACTCTTCTTGACAGAAAAAATAGATTTATTCCTAAACTTACACTGGAAGAATCATTACTACTCAAAGAATTAAGAGAGAATTTGAATTTGAAAATAATGAAACCGGATAAAGGGGGTGGGGTGGTTCTCATAAATTCTATTACATATGAAGGCAAAATGCTCAATATATTATTAGAAGAATCAAAATATAGTAACGTTTCCTTCAATGAAATCAATATTGGTTACAAAAGAATCTATACCACCTTATATGATTTGTTTTTGGAAGGATTTATTAAACATAGTATGTTTGAATTTTTACATAACAACAAACCGAAAATCCCATCAATTTTCAGTATCCCCAAAGGGCATAAAAATTTGGAAGACCCCCCCTTTACGCCCCATTGTAGCAGCAGAAGGATCAGTTATATCACCTTTAGCAAGATACATTGATATCAAATTGAAGAATCTTATGTTTAAGGGGAGGTCTTATTTGAAGGATTCTTGGGATTTTTTTAAGAAAAGTGAAAAATATTACTACAAACAAAGATATTATTTTGGTTACTATAGATGTAGTAGATTTGTTTGGTTCAATACTGCATGGAACAGGATTAGAGTGGTTTGAAGAAGCTATAAGATCTTTTCAAGAACTAAAAGATGATGAAATCTACACTTGTGTTAACCTGATAGAATTAGTTTTAAAACATAATTATCTATTCTTCCAAGGAGAATATTATCATCAATTAAGTGGAGTAGCTATGGGAGCAAGATGTGCTCCCATATTTGCCAATATGGTTTTAAATTCATGTGAATACAAATTTATTTATCACAGTGTATATAGTGAATGCTGGAGTTTATACAAATGGTTTTTGGATGGCATTATTATTTTTTGGAAGGATAGTACAGAAAAGTTAGATGAGATTATCAAATATATTAATGGTACTACCTCTTTTTTAAAATTCACTCATGAAATGAATACCCAGAGTATAAATTATCTGGATGTGATGATAGAAAAGGACGGTGATAAATTTAAGTCCAAGGTTTTTCGAAAAAAAACCTTTTCTAACTCATATCTACATTTCAAAAGTGGACATCCTTTACATCAAAAGCGTAGTATTGTAAAGGGTCAAATGGTAAGGATCTCTAGGATGACATCCAATGACCAAGATTTCATTGTAGAATTGGAATTCTTGGTGGATATGTTTTTGGAGAGGGGCTACCCACTTGATTTATGTAACCAAATTAAAAAAGATATTATTCAAGGGAGAATTACTAGGTTCACACCTATATTGAATTATAGTCTCCCCAATATTGGGGATATGGATTTAACAGAGCCGAAAGATCTCAAAAAAAGGAAAAACATATAGTCAGGCATTTATAACTGACTATAGCGGAGATGCGGGGGTGATTTACCAAGTGGTTGAAAGAGAATGGAATAAGTTCCTCAACATTACTGATCTAAATTTAAATAAATCAAGAGATTCTCTTAACATTATTTTCAGAAAGGGACGTAATATAAAGGATTGGTTGACAGTGCAACATAGAGTGAGGAAGAAA
Organism: Protopterus annectens; assembly: GCF_019279795.1. Classification (NCBI taxonomy): domain Eukaryota; kingdom Metazoa; phylum Chordata; order Ceratodontiformes; family Protopteridae; genus Protopterus; species Protopterus annectens. Next base: position 1,191,273,315 of record NC_056729.1, on the reverse strand, counting down.
AGTACAAGAATAGGGGGCACTTATCCATGTGGTATGTGTATGCAATGTTCATCTATGTTTAATTCACATAACATCTATATTGAAGCAAGAGATAGAGAAGTTGTTGGTAAGGTACACAGTAATTGTAATTCTTTTGGAGTGGTATATATTGCGGCTTGCCAAATTTTTTTGAAACAAATACAAAGAAAAAAGATTGTGGTACTACCCATGTATACTCAGGTGTCCCATACAGTACACTCACTACCCTGCTATTTTATCAAACTTTAATGTGATCAATGGTTACCAGGGCTGAGCTCTGCTTAGCAGGTTTAAGAATTGCTTAAATGTAAATGCTAAGATGATTGGTGCACTGGTAAGCAAAGCCTACAAGGTGAAAGTGCCTGTTCCTTTACCCGGATGTTAGCATCGCTTACCATCATGTAAACCCATGCAAAAATGCTTAAAACTGCTTTAACCACTCTATATCCAACAGTCCTTGTTCTGCCTAGCAACAAAACAAAGAGCCCTTGCAGATATTGAACACAGAACCCAACACATCACAGCCAAAGCAATATACTAGTAAGCCACCTCAGCTGTATGGTTTTAGGATGTTCTCTCAGACATACCCTTCGTTAAAGCCAGCTTACAATAGGGAAGAGACACTGTGCAATTAGGAAGAATTGGTATATATATATATATATATATATATTTTTTTTTTTTTAAATAATATATATATATCTAAATAGAAACATACATAGAGAGATATGAAGGGAGATCCATATATGTGTACAACAATATATAGATGTATTACCAATAAATACTGTGGTGTGTGTGTGTGTGTGTGTGTGTGTGTGTGTGTGTGTGTGTGTGTGTGTGTATATCTAACTATATATATATATATATATATATATATATATATATATAAAACTGTGGTGGTGCTGCGGTAGCCTTGTCGCCTCACAGTAAGACATTGTCATGTTCGATTCTCGGCTAGAGAGTCTTCTGTGTGGAAACATGCGTGAATGGGCGTACCTTCGTTGAAGGTTGTGCATCAGGGCCGGCAACTCGGCACGTAAAAATATACTGCCAATCATTAGAGGACCAGAGTTCTGCTGTGGCAACCCCTAACCGGGAAAAGCCGAAAGACACAACAATGTATATATATATATATATATATATATATATATATATATATATAGTAAGTATACAAATATATACATATATATATATATATATATATATATATATGTGTATGTAAGTATGCAAATATTTATATATATATATATATATATATATATATATATATATATATAATGGATCACTACATAATCTCGAAAGTTTGAAATACCAAATTTTAAACTTTCAAGATTATATGGCCAAAACCCTTAATTACCAAAAGACCAGAAGCACGGATTTCAAAATCACGATCATCGGGAGTTTGACATTCGCGCTTCTGGTGTTGCGGTATAGTGGAAGGTCAGGTAAGTATCTATGTTTAAATGTGTTGGTTAGGGTTTAGTGTGTAAGTGTGTGTTGTGACTGCGATATGTGCGAGGGGAATGTAGGTGTGTAGTTGTGGTTCATGTGTTTGTGCATGTAGTGCGACCTTAGAGTTAGAATATTTAAGGTGGGGTGGTGAAGGGGGTGCAGGGGGTGCAGGGGGGCTTGCCCCCCTGCTTGTCTGTAGTTTACGTTTGTGTGTTTGTGTTCTGGGGGACGGTGTGTGTATGTGTATATGTGTAGTGTATGTTGATTGTAGTTTTCATAGTTTGAATTTCGCGGTTTTGATGTTTCGGAATTTTCATGTTTCGGGTATTTGGTCTCAGGATTTTGGGCGTCGGCAGTTTGGGTTTTGGGGATTTAGTAGTGGTTCCATATATACATATATTTATATATATATATATATATATATATATATATATATATATTTAGCATCTATATTAAAACATTGAACGCTTAAAACAGCGAACGATGTTAGATCGACCCTATTTCAGCAATAGCTGAAAATGTTGACACCTCAGAACAGCGATTTCTTTCCTAGGGAAAGAAATTGTTATCCCAACCAAAAAAAAAAAACAGTACACAGTTCCAAACACATACACACCTACCTTAACCCTAATTCTACCCTCCCAAAAAAGTTTTTGTTTGTTTGTTTGTGTCTTTCGGCTTTTCCCAGTTAGGGGTCGCCACAGTGGAACTCCGGTCCGCTAATGATTGGTAGTTGATTTTTACGTGCTGAGTTATCAGCCCTGATGCACAACCTTCAATGAAGGTGCGCCCACTCACGCATATCTCCACGCAGAAGACACTCTATCTGAGAATTGAACCGGACAGCATCTTACTGTGAGGTGACAATGCTACCGCAGCACCACCACTGCAGGCAGCTTAAAACACATATACACGTAACTCAACCATACATCTAACACAAAAAAAAAAGTAAACATTTTAAAACATATGCACTTACCTTAACCCGCACCCTAACCCTAAGGTCAGTAACTGTTGCACATTTACATAAACAGTTTTAAACACATACACACTTACCTTAACCCTAATTCTACCCCCCCCAAAAAAGTAAACAGCTTAAAACACATATACATGTAACTCAACCATACATCTAATGTAAAAAAAAAGTAAACATTTTAAAACATATGCACTTACCTTAACCCGCACCCTAACCCTAAGGTCAGTAACTGTTGCACATTTACATAAACAGTTCCGAACACATACACACTTACCTTAACCCTAATTCTACCCCCCCCAAACAAAAGTAAACAGCTTAAAACACATATGCACTTAACTCAACCATACATCTAACACAAAAAAGAAAAAGTAAACTCTTTCATACATATGCACTTACCTTAACCCGCACCATAACCCTAAGGTCAGTAACTCTTGCACATTTACGCTCGGGAGCTATACCGGATAAGGGAATCTCTGAGCCTACTCTACAGTGCAGAACACGACAAAGCAATGAAGCGGTCAAGCGACTTCTTTCCCAGGGAAAGAATTTGCTGAACAGCCGCTTTGATGTTTTGCCTGTTCGATCTTTAGGTGTCGATGAAAATGCATTTGAAAAAATGCGTTTTTGTCATTCTAATAGGAACCCATGATATATATATATATATATATATATATATATATATATATATATATATATAGGGTTCCTATTAGAATGACGAAAACGCATTTTGACAGGAGTGTAATGGAAGCTGCTATATTCATGATAGCTTGGAGGCTTATGGTGTAGTGTGGAATATTTGCAAGTAATAGTCACTGTTGATATGCAGTTTGACAACCTTATGAGGTCCTGTGACATTTTTCCTGTTTATGTCTTCCAGGTAACATGCAGAGTGCTCACCTACCAGCATTCTCTGTTGGGGAAACTGACATCATCACCCAATATGTGATTGGACATTCATCCCTGTTATTTGGACAGAGAGCAGAAGATGTGTGTGAGAGGACCGCCCTGTGGAAGAACTTATGAGCATTGTCAGCATCGGGGCACTGATCTCATCCATCATGCCCGTCAATGGGCTGCTGCTGTAGTGAGGGGACTGGCTAGCCACAGGTGGGGGCCCAGCCATCAAGCCCCACTGACACCCACTGAGGAGCTCCTCACCAAACTTGGGGAACCTACCCAGTGCTCAAGCCATGAAGCTGAGAGAAGCATTGTGGAGGTGGGCTGCAGACACACACTGGACAAGGAGCATACAGGTAAGGGCCCAGTGGGGATTAGTACAGACATACATGTATCTGTTTTGTATCTACATCCATGTGTCAGATCCAATTGCAGTTGTGGATGGGTTTTTTTAATACAGCGAGGTGCACATCTATGGTGAGGAAAGGACACTGTGTATTATGGCAGTTAGCACTGTAGATGTACAGACATGCTGCATCCATTCCATACCAAGAAGATATGTGAGTCTGCTGACAATAACTCCCTCTCACAACTACCTAGGACCCCCTGGTCTGCATATGGGACAGCAGCCTGAAGCTGGTGAGTATGACATTATTCTGTTGTTGACTGGCAATACCCCAGGGATGTGAAGCCATGCCATTTATCATGCATGTAAAAATCAGTAATAGCTTTATTGCTTTATGCAATAGCTATATGCCTTTTTGTGCATGTTCACTTGTGCTGGGGTTTACTGCATTGCATCACAGTGGTCACCACTGGGCCTATCTGACATGAATTCAACATTCCTGTAGCATACCACACAACTTGTCAGTGCCAAGACATCTGGACAGAGGCCAGCAAAATAGGCTGGACAAATGGCCTAAGGTAGGGACATGTGTGACACATTAGTGGTATACAGTGGATATAAATTGTGTACACACCCCTCTTAAGATGCAAGGTGTTCCTGTTACATACTAATTAGGACCACAGTATGTCAGTCCACATCTCTTCCAGCTTTCAATGTGACCCATAACAGGAACAGTTCACTTGTAAAACCAAGCATCTGGACTCATGTATTGCACTTACAAGGCTGACCACCAGGGTGGGCAGCAGACATCGTATCAGAATGATGTTTCAGTCAGGCATGATACCTCTTGGCCCCCATATGTGTCAGTACTCTCACTGTGGCCTGTTTGGCTATACTATCACATACATGGGCACTGTTAAGGCACACAGACCACTTCTGACCATCCATAGGTTGCAAACATATGGATATTCCAGACACATCTGTACAGATGACTGTACAATGGTTTAAGCTGCTGCATGTGAGGCAGATGCTGTTACCACACTATATAAAGTAATGGCAGCAGGAGGTGGTCACCAGTTGTGTATGGTATATACATCAAAATGGTATAAGCCACACAAGATATGACCTTTACACACACAAACAGTTGCCAGCATTGGGATTAGAACTCCTGCCTATCTAGGCATTCCTGCTATAGTGCTATACAGTTATCAGACGCACCATAGAGCTTATACATTTCCAGCTATTCCAAAGGTGCATGACATCAACAGGACTACTAAATTGGAGTGAAGAGAAGTGTAAAGGGTAGTACACAGGTCAAAACTGGTGTGATCCACACACTACATTATTCTTTCACAAACACACACAGATCAAAAAAGTTGCCAGTAGGGTGATTAGAACTCTTGCCTATCTAGTTATTGTTACTATAGTGCTATACAGTTATCAGCCACGCTACAGAGCTGATGCAGTTCTACCTAGTTCAAAGGTACTTCTAAGGTGGATGACATAAAAAGGACTACTAGATGGGGTGAGTGGAAGTGTGAAGCCTAGTACACCAAAAATGGTATAAGCCTGACAGTACATGATTCACACACACATACACACACACACACACACACTTGTCAGTATTGGGATTAGAACTCCTGCCTATCTAGGTATGTCTACAATAGTATTACACAATCGCCACATGTGCTACAGAGCTTACTGAACTTACAGACATATTGCCTTCTGTTCCACCCGTACATAGTGCTATTTCTTTTTGTCTTGTACTTCATCTAACATTATGGCTTGTCAGTTCATTAGGTTATTGTATCAAGAAGTGTGGCACAACTGGGACCGGTCAGCAGTACTCAGTCATCACAGATGTAGCCCCAGTACTTACTAGTTATGTCCAACCCTCCTTGCATGTTTGAATGGCAGTTTTCTGTGCTTTCACCCATTAACCTTGTGCACTTGTTCATTCTGAGGCACTGTTGTAACTACCTCATGTACACAGACAACCATCCCCCGTAAACTCCAAACACTCAGACCTGCGAGGGCTACCCATATATCACCCAATGTTTAAATATGCACTCTCCAGCAAAGAATGGACTAGCAGGTCAAGAGGATAAGATCAACACCTGCACCACACCATGTGGAATAAGTAGCTCACCATGACACCCACTATGAGAACCATGACATACAGTGAAAAGCCACACACCCACCTTCCCAGAGGCACTCAATGGGCATTACCCAAACAGCACAGACCAGCAAGACAGAAACTCACTCAGACCCCACGACATGGCACATGCCAATGGACACATATTTAACCTACACAGTGTGCCCCTCAACCTAAGCACCTCAGGCTAACCACCTTGCACAATACAGTGATCACGGGTAACTCAGTACTGAGGCACACACATATCCCACTCACTAAGTTGAATATGGAGCAGGTAACAGCCAAATATCTATCACATGCTACCATCCAACACATGACACAGACAGTCATGGCACTCCACAACAACTATGAGTATCACTCTGTATCCATATAGGTGTGAATTATTAGGGACACACCTCCCTGGACTACATGACAAGAGATATGGTTGAACTCTCTGATTATGTGGTCCAGGTAGGTGTGACTTTAGCCATTAGCAGTGTACCTCCATCACCCAGAATGTTGCTGCAGTACTATCAACAGATGATTGACTGCAACATTGGCTTATGTGTTTTGTGTCATTCTCAGGGGATCCAGTACATTTCTGCTTGGGATGACATGATTGACAGAATCCAATAACTTGCCACAGATGTCCTACATCTGTCACTGCTGGGTTTCCAGGTACTGACTACCTGTCTTGCCACCCCTATGATGCCTTATTAGGCAGTGTTCCTTATGTAATTACCACCATAACAGCTAGACATGTAAGCAATCTGAGGGTCATGTTGTTCAACAGTAGACATCTAACTGTCAGGATGCAGTCACTCAATGCACTTGGAGTGGAGGACACATGTCTGCTATAATGGATAAGAGGTTCACAGCAGCAGAGAGCAGACCTGCAGTATCAAGCTATGATGCATTCCACAGTTGTCAGCTCCCAAACATGGACCACACCACACCTCCATAGGTGGTGTTGTCTCCATATTCATTATGGCTAGGAACACCTCCAGAGTAGTATCACAGCATAATGCATTAGATATACAACTGCCTTGGAGTAATAGTGCAATCTAGATCATAGCCTACTATGGGTCCACATCTATGTCTCTAGACTGGCAATGCATGTTTCTCAATACCCTGCCATCTATGATGGTCCAACATGACACTGACATAGTATGAGTCCTCAACTACCCCTCCATCACGTGGGGAAAGTAGCCAAGCACCAGTACAGTGGCCCAACACTTCTGGGATTCATCAATTCCAATGCCCTGGACCAACTTATACTGACCCCCAGTAGAAGATGAAACAATGTTGACCTGTGTTGACTACTTAATTATGGGACTGTTGCTCATCCACAGATGTCAATCCCTGCATGGTGAGATCCACACAAGCTGTAATCAATATGGAACTCAACATGTCAGCCACACCCCCACAAAGGTAACCACCTCGCAAAACCTCTCCAAGGCTGACTTTGCAGCCATGAAAACAGGGGTGGATATCTTCACTGCACCCATGTCAATGAGAAATAGCTGCATGACTGTGGAATCTTAGACATATGCACTGTACAAACAGGTACATGAATGCATGGTACTAGCCAGAGCCAACAGAACCCAGACACTGTCCTCCAAACACTGGGAGACAATGTGATGATCCCTTGCCAATACTAAAGTGTACATCAGAAGGAGGACACTGTTGCAGAGAAAGGTGGTGTCCCATGACTATTGAACTCCATTATTAGCCTCAAACACAATTTTGGATCCATCATAGAATCCCCTACAGGCATCTATGATAGCAGCCATGCAGCAGAGACTGACAACAATCACAACAGCCTTTGATAGTTACATCAACAACCTTAACAGCATTAAACACAAGTGCTGTGAGTTACTGCACAATGCTAATACCTATCCTGAGACAACAGATATTGGCCACAGTCTTGACAACACATTCAGTGCCAGCTTTACCCCTCTCTCTCTCCACAAGTGAAGTGCTGAGTGAATGTGTTCTCACATGCTGTATCCCATTTCTGTTCTAGGCATCTATGTGTCACCAGGATTTGGCCCTGCAGCAAGACCACAGGGTATGGCAGTGTGGTAACACATCCACCATGTCATAGGCAGGGTACAGTATGTGCATGGACATCCCCAGTCTGTAACACAGTGATTGCATATGCCTCACAGATTATAGGGCTGAGGGTTGTACATAGGTATATGCTGCTTTACAACATCTGTTGTAGAATGGGGAATGGTACTTGTTGTGGTTTGGACACACCTCGGATTGCTAATAACCACAGCCACAGGGGATATTCATCAACCAAACACACTGTGATTACTATTCACACACACACATGCACACACACACACACACACACACACACACACACACACACACACACACACACACACACACACACACATACACACACACACACTCATGCACACACACACACACACACACACACACACACACACACACACACACACACACACACACACACACACACACACTTGCCAATACTGAGATCCATAGGTTCATTGCTTCATAAGTGTTTAGTAGGTGAATGGGCCTGTAGGCTCTACAAGGCTAGCCCAAGGGAATACCCTGTCATCAGGCCACATGAAAATAGTCCCCAGTGTGGCTTAGAAGTATAGTCACTGTAGTGGTCCCCAGGGGTGGGTATTGTATTCCCCAACCACTAATCCAGATTTCTATTGTGGATGGCCAGTGATGTGCACTGCTTCACATGTATGTGATTTATATTCCATAACATGGACAGTGTCTGGGTTGTGCACATGTCCCACATACATGTTCTTTTAAGTGTGGAATTATTCTTGAGGTCTCTGGGACATGTAGTGTGGACAGATTGGTATCTTCAGAAGTAGCATTCCTGACCTCGTTTGGCGAGACATGTCTATGTAACTAAGGTAGTGATTGCACCTACATAGAAAGTATGATATGGGGATTTATTGGAGTTATTGGAGTCTGCCCATACAAGGCATGTGTATAAAGCATGGTATTCCTTTGTGATGTACGTTTGCAAACTTTACAGTTGTTGCAGGTGTCCAGTGAGGAACATGGCAAAAGGGCCACTGTACACATTGATTGGGCTACTAAGGGGATGGAACAGGGTGCCATGTCCTTTTACTTGTTGAATAACACACACTCAGGAGATGTAACACATTAAAGTACTTTCTGATGTCAGTGGCACTGTTGTGGTGAACAGCAGCAGACTGTCAACCTGTGTTCCCCATTCTGTTATAACATTACTGTTCAGTGGACTACCACCAATGTATCACTTCATGTGAGCCATGGTGCTCCCAAAGGTAACAGTGGCACATCTCTTGGCATTGAGGTAATGTCCCGGGTTTTGACAACAGTTATAGGTGTCAAGTGGCCTTTGGGCATGATGGCAACATCCGTTGGATTGGCAATGCTACCATCCACCTTACTGTTGTATGCAAACATTGTCAGCCAGGGTGCCTTTCTGCTCTCCTGCAACTTAGAAGGGTTGATCCCAAACATGAGAGGACATAGATCCGTACACTGTGTGAAAGCAGAAATGTCTGGTCATCAGTTTGACATGAAGTCCATTGCAATCACATTGTGGGTACTATCCATGAGGCAATTTGTATGAGAACTACTGATATAGTGGATGCTGCATAGCCAATTGTGTTTGTTTATGATTCCTGGATGCAGAGTGGTCTCTCAGTATTAGAAGGGTTGCCTATATTGTTAACTAATCCATACTGTCACATAGTCAGTGCACATGGCACTACACATCTAGGTCTGTGGACTGTCTACACCAACCTCTATGGTGTTTGACAACTGTTGGCCTTCTAATGTGGACATTGGGACATATACTAGGTCCTCAATATAGTAATTTAGCAAAACCCACACATCCAATGGATCCTGTTATTGCACAACCACACTAACACAGGATACTGATGAGAGACACTCACACACACTTGTCAGTATTGAGTTTCGACCCTATGACAGTATTATGCATTTATAGCACACACCAGAGAGCTTAGAGGATGGCTGTTGTCCCAAGGTAATTCTAAGGTGAGGAAAATCACCAGCCCTTGTAAATTCTGGCATTGAGTGATGTAGTGGGTGAGAGATTTCAGAAAATATGTTACCGTACACACATTTTTTCATTTCCCAGTAGTGAGGTTCAAACCTCTATCTACGAATGTCATTGGTCCTTTAAGTTACACAAGTACCCCATGCACCACTGATCTTACATGGTTTAGGGTTGCCAACAGGTACTTCTAATATGAATGATATCTGCAGGAGTGCAAAAGTCAGGCACTGAGAAGTATACTGGTTGTAAATGGGGCCAAATTATTTAAGGTATGGAAACATATATGTACACACACACTTGTCAGGAATGGGATTCAAACCCCTACCTATGTATTTATTGCTATTATATTGTTCCGCATTTATCACACATACCACAGAGCTTATAGATAGAACAGTATCCAAACATGCCTCTAAGGTGAGTGACATCAGCAGCAATGCTAAAGGAGGGGTAAGAGAAGTGTAGTAAGCATGAATGGTCACAAAATCAGGTCTCTACAAAGATACACACATTCTCTCTCACAAACAAACATGTTTTAACAGTTGCCAGGACCAGATTTAGAACTTCTTCCTTTCTACTTTGCTACACTATATATTATGCAGTTTTCCCAAGCACCACGGAGCTTATATGTTGGAGAGCTGTCCAGAGGTATCTTTGAAGGTGAGTGACATCAACAGCAGTGCTATAGGAGGGGTAAGGGAAGTGTAGTGAGTGTGAATGGCCACAAAATCAGGTCTCTGCAAAGATACACACACTATCTCACACAAACACGCACATTTTCATAGTTGCCAGGACCAGGTTGAGAACTCCTACCTACCTACCTAGTTTGCTATATTATAGTATACACAGTTATCGCAAGCACCACAGAGCTCATATGTTGGAGAGCTGTACAAAGGTATCTTTGAAAGTGAGTGACATCAGCAGCAGTGCTAATGGAATGGTAAGGGAAGTGTAGTAAGTGTGAATGGCCACACACACACACACACACACACACACACACACACACACACACATACACACACACACACACACACACTCACAGACAACTTTACATTTGACAGGACTGACACTACAACTGCTACATAGATACTTATTTGTACTGTAGTGTTACACAGTTATCACGAGCACCACTGAGACTATAGGGCTGAGGGCTAACCAAAGGAATGTATACAGTGAATGACATCAGCACTTCATGTGATATAGTCCAATGGGGTGTGTACTGGGTGGGGAAGGCTTCATAATGGGATTCTGTCTGTCGCTGTCTGTCTCTCCCTTCCCCACATCTCTGTGTGTGTGTATGTTTGACATATTATATTATGCTGACCTTAGATATGTGTGAGTATTCCTATCCAATGTGTGCTTTTGTGTGTGAAGTATCAATGGTGTACAGTTCGGTGTTTGTGCACAGACATCTGTGAATAACCAATATCTTTAGTCCACAGTTGTCAGACATGGGCTTCATTTCTCTAAGTGTGGGAGCATGCCCACTATGACCTTCTAGATTGAGTGTGTGCATCCATTCCAGGAAGGGTTGGACTCCAGTTCAGGGTTTTGTGTGCTACAGCTACACCTAGCAAACTGTTTCTGCAGGATATCTGTAGATAGGTTGCCAATATGGAGACAGAATGGGTATAACATATGGGGGATACTGTAACTATTGCTGTCTGTGCTGTTTGTGTAACATGGTTGGTTGTAGCATAGATTTTCTGACATATTTACTGCTTTACACTGTGATGTATCATGTCATCAACTACTGACAGCTATCATTCTTTGCTCAATGTTATTTACCAGGGAAATACAAGATGAATGAAGCTGAGACCAATATTCTGATGCAGAGACTACACATTCTGGCATACTTCTGTCATTGTGGAGGGGTGCCTACAGACAATAGACTGCTGGTTCTGTGTAAATGGTCCAGCACCTTGTTAGTATGCTGGCTGAGGATCCCCTTCTTGTGCTTTTCACAACTTCACAGAATGGCCATAGCCTGCTGAGGCCATGCCTCTCAGCTGTACAGATGCACCCAGATTATCCAGAGGCAGGACTCATGTATCAGTTTACCTTCACTTTGTGGTTTACAAGCAGTTTTGTGGCTATTCATTCATTAGTTTGCAGCCAGGGGGTAGTATGGATGGACATTAGAGTTTCAGACATCACACACTCCATGACATCCATGCTTCTACACCCACCTCTGTTATTCTATCCTCTTCCTAACATAATGTAAGCAATATCTCAGAGGTATCCCTATAGCTGGGCTTTATCCCTGTAGTATTTATGGCCTGGTCCACAGTCCTTGTAGTAGGACATGGGGAGGCTTGCTACTGGCATTTGTCAACAGGCCTTGCATTTGTTTTCTGTTTACTGTGCTAGGTTGTTAGTTAGGACCCCCTGTCATTCTGTACATTGGCACTATGGGTGAGGCATGGATCTTTGCCAGAGGACTGTAGGCCATTTGAGAGTGCTGCAGGCCATCTGTAGCAAACCAGGGCATTCTGTCAGTCATATGTTCCCAGGCTGCAAGCCAGGGGATTACCCTGGGGTGACAGTGGTAAGTGGTTGAGGTTTTCCTGTCAGTTCATCCTGTTCATACTGATCCACAGGTCTGGATATGGTCGGGTTGCTAACACACCTGCATGGACACCTATTCAGTATGCAGCATCATGTATGTATTCCCATACAGAGATAGGTTCATGCTGTACTCATTTTTTGAGTTTTTTGCATGACTGCTCAGAAGTTCTTATCCATATAATTGTATCTAACCTATTCTTCTAAGTAAGATCTTTTAGGCGAATGGCTATAGTATTGTAAAGAGGAAAAAATGTCTATAATATGCCACTGTTGTAATGAATTCTCTCACATGTTTTTATAAAATAGCTTAGGCCATACTTGGATAACCTCTGCTTCCACAGTTCATGGCAGAATTTTTGTCTCTATTCATTTGATGATCAAAGTAAGCAATTTCCACCATTCCTGCATCACACATATTCAACTCAATAGTCAGCTCAGACATTTAAATCTTCTGAGCACCTCTATGGCATGTTAAGCATTGTACTGTGTGAATTGACTAAAAATGCAGTACCATCCTTACAAGGATGGTAATGGTCTCAAGGTCATAACAGGACATAAAATCTACTAGCCTTTGAAAAGTTGCTAGGACATTGTTTATTGCCAAATGGATTTTTGATGGGATTATGTAAATTAAGTGGGCAATAAATGCTGTCCTTCCTTTGAAGCAGGCATCAAGCATACCTACTTGCAAACATTAATTAAGTCAGTATTGGTCAAATACTTTGCCTTGTCCACCTGTTCTAAGGTTTCATCTGTCCAAATCATGGGGTATGCATCTGTTTTTGCGTGAATCCTTAATTTTCTCAACACTGCTCTACACAAAGCCTTCTATTCTGGCTGTTATTGCTAGCAAAACCACCATGGAGGCCAAAGACTGTCATATGAATAGAATATAATAAACAAAGCCACAAACCCAGAACCTGGGTGAAACACAAAACCAAAAAAAAAAACCCTTCCAAATCCGACCAGCTAAACTCAAATGAAGGAGCTGAGAAATGCTGGAATGCACACCAGTTTAATAAATGTATTGAGTGCTTTCATCATTAATAACCAATGACCTCTTCAGAATAATAGGTATACAAAGAAAACACAAATTTTAAAAGCTTCCTCCTTGGGTTGCATTGTAAAATCAGCCAATAAAATGCACACCAATATAAACAAACAATACATAAGTAAACTCTATAGTGAAAAATGTTACAAAGCATCACTCTAAAACACAGTTTATACGAATTAAATGTTGTGTAATAAATAACTACACAATAATAAGTAAAAATAAGATCCTAATCATAAAATCTGTAAATTAAATTAAATATGAGCATAACTTCAAAATGCTAATTAAAGCAAGGTATTTGTTTAAACTAGGGAAATTATATGTGTTACATCTGATTTGTCAAATGAGCTCCCTAAACTTAAGGAGTTCAGACCATGGACCTCCCCCATAATTTTTTTTCCACTTTACCCAAACTATAAGAAATAAATCCATGGGTGGCAATTTATGAACATCTTTAGAAATGTTGTTCCTGTTCATCTGCTTAGTATTATACGTATCTTCATAAATACACTACTTAAAATTTCCTCTCTGTTTTCCCTACATAAGAACATGAGCAACACTGACAAATTGCCACATATATTAACCCAAATGAGTAACAGGTACAACAAAAAGGAGTTTTACAACTAAATTTGCTATGGTGAGACTTGTTCTTTTTAAAATAAATTTGGATTGGTGGCAAAAAACACATTTAAAGTTACCCTTCCTTCTATTAGATGAATAAGAAAAATTATCAGTATGTTCCAAAAGGTTTTTTTTTTATACTCTTACCTTCTCTAAAAACAATAATGGCCTTATCCCATACTTTTTCTGAAATTTGATGGAAGCAGATGAAAACTATTCAATATTTCTTTAATATATTCCTCCTGATAGCCGAATGGTCACAAGTGAACATTGTAATGAAAGAATCAGAATAAGTAGCCATGCATTTGGACTCAATGTCATTATTGATAAAAGTGCCAGAAAGGGCATTACCATTGTCTGCCCTAACACTAAAAAGTGGACAAAAGATACCATCCATTTTTTTTTTATATATGTTCATTAAATTTTTCATATATTAATTAGTGGGATAGCCCCTAGTTACAAACATTTTAATTAGTGTGTCAGATTCTTTTAAAAATAAACCATCTTCAGAGACCATCCTTGCCAAGCAGACAAACTGCCCTTTGACAATCCCTCTTTTTTGATATAAGAGGTCGGAACTGGTGAAGCACAAAATAGAATTGGAGTATGTTGTTTTTCTTTATATATTAGTAATAAAAAATCCCTTGATGTAAAATCCTTAACAATTTCCACAGCCAAATAACTGATTTTAACCGTTTTGTGTGAAAAGGTAAATAAAAAAAAAGAAGTAGTAGTATTGATATATTCTGAAACAGCATCCATTTTATCCAAGGTACAATTCCATGTTATAAATATATCATCTAAAAAGGGGGTGTACAGGGCCAGTGGTTCTAATGATATGTACTAGAAGTTCCCATTTCCACATTCTTCTTGTAACTCACATTGTGTATTACTTTTTCTCTCATATTTGGGTTTCATCTTGCTGACATAATGAAGTTTGTGTTTTGTCTCCATGACTGACATTACTTACCTTACATGTAATGGTGAAATGAATTACCCTCCAGTGCTGTTTGCAATTTATTGTTTTAAACAGAAGAATGTACAATTATGTTTTGCCTAACTGGATGGTGTAATGTTAGACTTTCACTATCCTGCCAAACATTTTGCTGCTGTTGTGCTTTTGCTTTAATTATATTGTGTTAGCTCCACAAAATCCTAAAGTACTAAAGTCCCTGTAGATTTCATAACAGCCTCCTTGTTAGAGCAGCATTCATCCTACCACAGATCATAAATATAGTGAAGAGTCCCACTTCCCATGTGGTGAGAGGTAGCTGACATTGCAAAAAATGTATTATATTTTTATTTATTTATTTTATTTTATTTTGTTAACCGGGAAAGTCCACTGAACACGTGTCCCTTTTCAGTGGAGGGCCAGAGAGAAAAACTCCACAAGTAATTGACAACGATGCACAATACATTTACACAATATGCAAACAGAAAAAGAAAAAAAAGAAAAATAATGATAATAATTTTGATAAGCAAAAATACATCATGTTCTAGAAGATACACATTTATACGTTCTATATACTTACAGCTGAATAAAGAAGTCACATATATAATAAAACATGGAATATTTACATAGGAAAATCAAAATGAAGGAAGGCTGCTGTCAGCATATTGTGCAGGTGGGGACTATCCTGCAGTAGAACAGGAACACAGCCGAGTAGCATTGAAATGAGTTTTTAGTGACTTTTTAAAATGTGTTAAGGAGGAAATGGAGGATATGTGTGCAGGTAGTGAGTCCCATATTTTGAACAAGTAGTTGGAGTAGAGTGATTCCCCTGCTGTATTATTGGCTTTTGTTATTTTAAGAAGGAATGTATTGCTAGATCGGAGAGACCTGTTGCTAGAGTAGGGATGAAGTAGGTTTTGCAATGAAGGGGATTTCTTTGAGAGATGGAGAATTTTATGATCTAGTGTAAGTTGATTAAAATGTAAGAGTTGTGGAAGTTCTATATTCTTGTTTCTCTTGTTTTGTCCTTGGTGTGAAAAATGGAGATGAGGCATGTATTGGACCTTTTACACTTAACTGGTCATAAAATGCTGTCAGCATGGCTTTGAGAGGAGTTACCTTATTACCAGCTATTTGTTTGTATTTAACAAGAGAGTGTCTTTGAGCTGCTGTAAACCTAGAGTTTCCACAAAGAAGTCATAAGTTCTGATATGGTTAACTTCTCTGTTTTT
>NC_056729.1:1191239502-1191252002 GCF_019279795.1 Protopterus annectens | reverse complement strand
ATGTTCATTTTTTCATTCACTACCATGACATAAAGCCATGTGTAAGCATGTCTCTTTTTCCATTTTAGCAGGTTGTCTTTTGCTTTTACCTTTTTAAATCTTTGATCATAGTAATAGGTCCATAAGTTCATAGGTGTGTACTAGGCTAATGGCCCTGGGGCCTTTACAAGCCTAGCCATAGGATTACCCTGACATAATGCCACCCGACCTTAGTTCCCAGTGCCTCTGTCGAGTAGAGCCACTGGAGTTATCCCCGGGGTGAATTTTCTGTTTCCCATCCACTCATCAAAATTTCTCTTGAAGAGGGTCAGTGAGGTGCTCTTCTTGATATGTATGGGAACTCTGTTCCATAGCATGGGCAGTCTCTGGGTTATGAACCTGTTCCTCCTGCATGTTCTGTTAATTGTGGTAATGAGGTTGAGGTCTCTGGACCGTGTAGTGTGGAGGGATTGGGTTTTCTTTAGATGTAGCATTTCTAACAGGGCTAGGTCAGACATGGCTTTGTAAGTCAAGCAGAGATCACCTCTAAGTAGGCGATATGATACAGAGAATAGTTGGAGCCACGTCATACCACCTTTTAAAACATATGTCTCTCTTACAATGAAAAAAACAGGCTGACACAAAAGTAGCCATGGAAGAGTGTTTTTCTATTATTACTGCCATGTAATGTATAAACCTGAAAACCCAATTGTTCCAAGATTGTATTTTTTGTTTCTTAGGTTGGCTTCTTCCCAATGCCACCAGAGTTTCTACTAAATCTTTAGAAACTCGTAATTGGTGTCTATGATTTTGTAACTCTTTCTGCATCAATAAGATGTCTATTTAATTTCAGGATGATTGCCATTTACATTAGTATTAAAAGTAGTATGATTTGTTGCTGTTGTTTTTGTTGCAGTGGGAGACAATTTGTCAGTGGCATTCACTGGCAACAAAAAGAATGAAACATTATTAAGAGCATCTGTGACTGCTAGCTGGGAACTACACCCCTCTCTTCATTTCTTATGCTTGGTTCTGAATGGTTGTTACTGTAGTTGCCCATGATGTGACTAAGCCTGGACCTACCCTCATCACTGAGTACATCGATAAAAACAAACAAATATTCACCTATTTGCCGTGGCTGAGTATTGCTTTGTGTAATATTAGTTCCTGGTGTTTAAGTACCTAATGACATATGCTGAATCTTATCCTTGGGATCCTGAGATGGTCTTTTCTTCATGAGCTTCCATTTGGACCTTTTTGGACTCAGAACCTCTTCTGTCATATCTGCCTCAGTTATTTGAATATAAGGTCTCTTCAAACTTAGCTGCAAAGATTCTACTCGCTGATCATTGTCTTCTGACATGAATCCTTCAAATAATAATCTAGCTTCTTCTGAAGTTCAGTTCTATGTCTTCTAGACGTCCTGAATTATAAGCATGACAAACATTCCAGTGGTCGCTGGGTGATAGTGCTACTTCTCAGATTGCAATGCTTGTCAAAGCAACTATTGTGGTGAGGAGAATCTTGTTTTTAACTGTGAAGCTAGAGCTCCCAAAAACCAAGAATCAGAGCAAGACAAACTCTCAAGGCCTTCATTATATAACATCTCTGAAGGTGTGACACAATAGTCAACAGATTTAATATCTGCAGTTTTGGTAATAAGATTAAAGCTCTTAATTAACTTATTGGATGCAGTTAGAAGCAACATTGCCAGCAGTACTAAAGAAAGCATAAACTACTACTTTTTTTTTTCTGTTGTTAAGCTTGCATGATTCCATATTTTTATTTCATACCGACTCGTAAAGACAGTATAACATCTGTGGTGAATGTAGCTTCGTTTTTGTAATAGTACTGGCTTGTAAAAGATGCTATACATTTAAATTTGTTCACTGACTGCTAAGTGAGGTGCAAATGTCAGTATTCCCTCATGTTTTCTTAATAATGTTGTCTAAAACTACCTTTTTTAAATATGCACTTTTTATTTGTTAACTGGGAAAGTCTAACTTAGAACAAAGCCAATTTTCAGCAGAGGCCCGGGGAGAAATACTCCAGATTTATGTGTTTGTAACATGGGAGGAAACCGGAGCACCTGGAGAAAACCCACACAAATGCAGGGAGGACATGCAGACTCCACACAGAAGGCACCCCAGCTGAGAATTGAACCAGACAACCTCTTGATGGGAGGCGACAATGCTACTGCTGCACCACTGTGCCAGATTTCTATCTTACATAGTAAAACTACCTTTAGAGTATTGAGACCAGATCAATATAATGAAATGTGAATGGCAGTTCATGGTTTACTATAATAATGGGCACTGCTTTCCTCCTTTTAGATAACTGCCAGCAGTCAGGGGACACTATGGCATAAGGGCTTTTCATATGTACAGCAAACCCTGTATTGCATTATGTTTTCAGAGCAAGATGCTTTGCCTGTCAGTTGCTTTAATCCAGTGGTAAATTATGCACAGGGTCTCTTTATACTGTAATTCTGAAAACACTAATCATAAACTTTTATACTGATGTTTTCTTTTCAGAATCCTGCCACTTTTTGAGTGAGTTAGCTACTTTTATGACACATGACATTTACTCAGACTAATTTTCCCTGTAATTTTGCCGAAGTAAGCAGCTTTTGTCCCTGAGAATATCACTGGATGCATTTTAAATAGCATGAAACAGGATTTAGCCACTGCTTAATATCAGCCTTCATACAGCTTCTGTACCAAGAGAATGTAGAAGAATTACAATCATTCCACTGCGTAATGGTGGACCTTCCACAGACCCAGGCAATTACAAACCCATAAGTCTGACCAGCCATGTATGTAAAGCAATGGAAAGGCGTATAATGGAATTAATCAGTTAGGACATAGGGCACCTCCAAACATTAGAATCATCTTAGTTTAGATTCATCAAACGCAGGTCATGCTTACTCAGCCTGGTGGATTTTCTTATAAGGTCAACAAAGCAACAGATGAAGGAAAATATTGCTTACCTCAACCTGGTCAAAGTTTCTGACACAATTTCCCACCCAGGCATAGTAGAAAAGCTAAATAAATTGGGAATAAACCCCTATGTCACCTGGTGAACTGCCAGCTGGCTCACAGATAGGATGCAGATAATCAAAACATGGGATGTTACCTCCAAAGGCCAGTCACTAATGGTTTCTCCCAAGGTTCTGCATTAGGACCTCCCCTATTTGGCATTTACTTTCCTGAAGTAAAAGACAATACCAAAGGGCTCTGGCTGACTGTGTTTGCAGATGACTGCAAGCTAAGGGCGGTCAGTGAATCCCCAAATGACTTAGCCATCCTGCAGGAAAGTTTGTTTCAAATAAATAACTGGTGCCAAAATCATGGACTGAAACTGAATGCCATAAAATGATTATTGTATCCTTTGGGAAGCCATTTACCAGACGGAACTACCACATTGACAATATGCCCTTAACAGTTGACCCAGTTGTTTGGGATTTGGGAACTTATGTGAATAGTGACTTAACTTTTGACCAACATGTGTCTATTGTTTTAAGAAAGTCCTTATATAATTGCAGATCTTACAAACAAAGGGACTGTGTCTAGATCTAGAGATGTCATTGCTCCTCTTTACTTAGCCCTCTTTAGGCCATTCATTGAATATAATGCCTCCATTGGCATGTATCTGTCCAGACACATACAGCAACTGGAATGCCCACAAAGATTACTTGCTAAAAGGATACAAGGCCTAAAGAATATATCCTACATGGACTAAATCAAAGACCAGCCACTATACTCAGTATTCTACAGACTGTTAAGAAGTGACCTATGTTTGGCATACAAGGTGTCCTCCAACCCATTACTGATGTCTTCACTGCACATCAGCAAGTAAAATGGATCAGAAATACTCGGTGTGTAGAGATCTAAATCTATTTTGCAACATCAACAAAATGGCTTGGAGAGGCAGATATATCTCACACTGGATACCATTGCTGTAGAACAGACTTACAACCCAATAAAACAAAGTTCATCCTTGTCTATATTCAAGTGCAGATTAGACCTATGGCTGGGAAACAGAAAATTTACCCCAGTATTGCCCCTGCACTACTAATGGACAGAGACAGCTCCTAAATGATTTATACCATGCATGGGTCCCCTCAAATTCTCTATGGTGTAATTCCATTTATTCTCATTAGGGATAATATATCATTTTTGATCATTTTTGACCATGGGATGGGTAAGGACAATATATAACTTAATGGGATACGTTAGTTTGACTACAAAAAGGAAAATTAGCTAGGCTTAAAATGGTCCACAAGGGCAGCTAGACCAGTACTTACCAATTAACCGGAAGTAAAGGAACACACTGATGTGAAAATGGCTGTATTCTGAAAACTTACAGACTGATAAAGGGGTTAAAGGACTTTACATTTCACAGCCATTATTACATTCCTTTGAAGTCGCACACATTGGACAAAATACTGAATATTCAAATGAAAATTTAATCTCACATTCATTATCGTTTATGATTTGCTATAAACAATGTTACTTGTTCTTATAGGCAAAGCAAACCATAAATTATAAGTTAGTTAAATTTAGACGCATACATAGATTTTTAATGCATAGAGCACCATGATTACACTCAAAAACAGTCAAATTGCATCCTGGTTCAGTGCTGCTATAGCATGTAAGCATGAGGATCTACCTTAGCAATATTTATAAAGGTGCTCAACAACTGTTAACCGCCCTCTACTCATTGTTAAGTTTGGGTCTGCACTAAAAACAGACAGTGCAGATCAGTAATTAACAGCATAAGGACAAGATACTGCTTTGTTTCAACTCCCATTTCTGCCCACTACCTG
Source organism: Protopterus annectens (assembly GCF_019279795.1). Taxonomy (NCBI): domain Eukaryota; kingdom Metazoa; phylum Chordata; order Ceratodontiformes; family Protopteridae; genus Protopterus; species Protopterus annectens. Next base: position 1,191,247,195 of record NC_056729.1, on the reverse strand, counting down.
CCAAAGAACACATAGTACTTTGGTTACAAATGCTTCCCTTACACAGGGAATACCTAATGCCGTTGAACACTTCCCCACTGTTTACTGACTTTCAAAGTGTTGACAATACATTGCATTTTTTTATAACTTACTTTTGACTAAATTGTAGTATATGGGGGAAGATAAATTTTCATGCACTACAGAGAATTATTATAGAAATGTGTTCTCCACATGGATGCCAAGATTCACCTCTCAAGCTTCGGTCTTGAGGTGAATTTCTTGGTATCCAAGTCTCGGACACATAGTAGGTGAGTTATGATCGGTGACCTGATATTAATCCTCTATGTAGTATATGGAGTGCCACAATTATGCTTTGAATTTGGGGAAAAAAGCAATCTTATTAAAGTGCATTGTTACAGTTTTCATGCATCTGTAAATTATAGGGTAATTTAGTTTCTGGATATAATCTTCACTCACAAAGTTATATGAACTTAGGTACTGGCAGTCATTTTCATATGCCACCAAGTATTTTGAGCAGTCAAAAGCCACATACTTCTTTAGAGAACCACATACTCACATTATGGCTTTTCTAATAAATCAACATGCATGTTAAATGTTTATGCATGATGTTCTAACTCTGAGCTTTAGGTGACATGTTGTCTTAGAAGGATATATGCCTTTTCTGTCGCCACAATTTTAATGGTAAAATAGTAGCATATGCACTATTGTACATACCGAGGCATTGTTGGCTCAGTCACTAATGATGTAATATCATGAGTTTTTAAGTTCAAACATCAAACACTCATAACAGCAAATGTAAAAAATATATATATTTTAAATTGAATCTAAAAAGATTGAAAACAGCAAAAAATACAACTATTTTTTTTTTGTAGAGGCAAAAGCCCTTCTGCACCCCTCATGCCCCTTACTAATTATATATATATATATATATATATATATATATATATATATATATATATAGGTGTACTTTTGAAAAACGAAAGTTCACTACTTCGAACTTCAAAAGTACACCCACACTAACGCGAAAATGCACTTTCACGGAAGTGCACTCTTGCGAACCTGCTAGACTGAACGGGATAGCAGTCACGGACTTTAGGGTTAGGGCACGGGTTAGGGTAAGGGGATAGTTAGTAGGGCTATCCCCTTACCTTGACCCGTGCCCTAACCCTAAGGTCCATGACTATCGCACCACAGTGGAGGACATAGCCCATTTTTCAATGTCCTCCATTGTGGTGCGGTAGGTTCGGACTAGTGAACTTAAGCGAAACTGCACTTTCGTTAAAGTGCACTTTCGCTTAAGTGGGGATGTACTTTCCCATTTCGAAAAAGTGAATTTTCGTTGTAGGAAAGTACATTGTACAACAACAGGGTAAGGGCAAATTCCCTTACCTCACTGAACCACAATCCTATACAAAAGGCTGCGGACAAAAATTCCATTGAAAACAATGTTCATTTATGTCAGTTTTATATGAGTGTTCACTGTTATTCACATCCTGTAAAGGCATTCACTCATCTGAGCATTCACTGTTTTGACCAGCAACAGTGTGTGTGTGTGTGTGTGTGTGTGTGTGTGTGTGTGTGTGTGTGTGTGTGTGTGTGTGTGTGTGTGTGTGTGTGCGTGTGTGTGTGTGTGTGTATTCCTGTTTTAATTGAAATTAATTAATTAAAAGGAAGGTATGTAAGAGTAATTAAAAGCTAAAATTTAAGTCTTGAATTTTGAGAATGATTATCTGGTTTAGGACAGAATCAAAAACAATTTATCTGCCAAGTACGAAAGTGCTGTGCTATGCTCCCAGAAAACTATTACCAAGTTCTGTAGTGGAAATGGGCACACTGTATACTAATGGGAAAGTGTGCAGCCCTTTATGATATGCTAATATCTCACCACCTAATTCCTGAAGTGATCTGGTGATTATACCATTCCATAGATTAATTTTATATTTACGGACAAAATCTAAAATTCTAGGTGTGCTGTGCCACTGTAGAATCCATTACCACAGAAAATGGAACAGAAAAACAATACTCACCTTATACCCTATATACCCTATATGTGGCACAATCTTAACAAAGTCACCTTGTCACTTTCCGCTTGTAGATGTAAGCCACTCATCTCCTACAACCTACCCCTCTGTTAAGTATTTTATAGATATTAGCAATCATATTATGCTTACATGCAGTCTTGCAGAACAACAGCGGTGAGCTCTCATAGTCAGCAAGTTTTCCAGCATTATAAGCTATCTGAGGAGGTGACATCAACAAAAAGCAGCTGACACCACAAGCATAACACAGAAGCAGCATGTATCATTTGACTTGCTGACAATACTGGAGAAGTTGGCATATGGCAAAATGGATATACCATCTAGTCTGGCAACCGGCAAACACATTACCTTGCACAGATATAGCATGTGATGCATATTATAACATGAATCCAATCAGCAGCTTTAAGTATTTTTTTGCTTGGAGGGGGTCTCAGAAACATGTTGCAATAACTGGCTGCTGCTGCTTCATCCTTTGAGACTGGGATGATATTTTATAGCAATTGACTGACTTTCCTCTTCTTTTCTTATTATCCTCTAACTCTGGATACTAGAGTAATGGGTAAACACTGTGTTACTCTAATTATGAATAGTAATCATTGCCTCCCTCTCAGAGAGTTCATGCTTCATGTCATCATACACCACTATGATGCTCATGCCACTGTTAGAAGAGAAGTTCTTTGGTGATGTATACTGTCACTGATGCCTCTGTTTTGTACAGTACCGAGATGGCTGAACAGTTTCCTCACTGTACAGCAAAAATGCCTTCCATGTCTTGTTCATATGCTCAGCTGTCCACCTCACTGAGTTGTAACATCTCAAGGATGTGCATGGAGCCTTGGCATTAGGGTATGCATCAGAATCATATTATTGGATTCCAGCATATTGTCAGCATTTGAACAGCATGAGTAAGTCATATGTACATGTCAATCTCTTTTTGCCTGTAATGTGTTTTTTGTTGTTCTGTCATTTGTATGCATTCCTTTCAGTTTTCTGACTTGTTGTCTTCTATATAGGTATTCAGTAACCTTTGCAGGTCAAAGCAAACAGGTTATCTCAGCAGAAAGCCCATCTCGTGCTGCCCGAGCCCTTTTGGAATCCAGCCGAGAAGGGAAAGGCCCATACCTCCATCTCATGCTGATCAATAGGCATGTTCAATATACTGGTTATAGCCCACTGTCCCCAAAAGAGAATGGTATTACAAATGTACTGTTTACACTATTCAGTCTTGTAATTTCTTAGTTTAGAATTAAGAATTTTAGATATATGTACTATGTCAAGTAAAAGAAGAATAACAAATACATCATATTCATTCATTTTGTTTTACTATCAACTTTTTCATGTTCATTATACCAGAGAGACTATGTCCTTGTAATTAACAGGCATAAGACAAAGAACCAAACCCAGTATGGAATGTGTACTCCTAAAGAATGAACAAACAGATGCGTGTGCGTGTGTGCATGTGTGCATGTGTGTGTGTGGACAGAAAAAGGTGGAGTATATTCCAACACTGTGTTATGTAAGGAAAAATATAGCATATACCTTTAAATTTAGGAAAAGGGGCCTGTGCTTCAAAGAGTTCAGTCAGAGAATTAGTTTTACTAGACAGATGATATGTAAAAAAGAAGATACTTATTCATTGAAGATTTGGAAATAATATTCTCAGTCAGAAGTTCAGTGTTATAAAGCAGGGAATTTACCTCAAAGTCCATAAGTCATGGAGTTCACAAACCCAGTCAGGACTAAATGTGGAGGCTGAAAGACAGAACTTTTGGGAAACGTTTTGTGGTTCTGAAGCTAAAGCTAATGCCTATCTACAGCTGTGTTTGCAGAGAAAGAGTATGCAGATGTAAAGACTGTTCGCAGTACTGACATGCCCCAGGATTCAAGAAGCTTGGCGCAAGGACAGTTTTAGCCTTGCGCCGAGCGTCCTCACTACAGATGGCGCAGCAGCGTCATATGAATATGTATGAGGGTGCTCTACCGCAACCTCAACGCGCAGAGGAAACGTGTGCAAGTGCAGGGGCATGTACAAGTGCTCTACAGAGATGTAAACATGCCCCAACACTTGCAAAACCTACTATGCCTACTAGTAGAGCCCGCACCTAATAGTAAGTCTGTAATTCAGTGTCCGTGGATACCAAAATGTATGCTAAGCATGCAAGAGTGTCCACGAACAGTGAAATAAACTCGAAGTAGTAAACACACAAGCACATAGTGGAATGTTGAGCCCTGTCCCTAGAACTTTCACAATTAGATTCCCTGTTGCTGTGTCCCTATTTTACATTCAAATTGCTGCAATATCGAAGGTGCAAGCAAAGCACAGCGTGTCTGCATGTCTCTGCCCTCCGCTGAGCGCAACTTACACATCATATTCATCCAAATAGAGAAAAATATGCAGAACCAACGTAAGTGTCAATAGTGTAGTGTTTAGAGCATCCGCCTAAAAAGCAGGCATTCATGGTTTAAGCCCAACAATAGTACATACCATTTTCCATGTGGAATGAATGTTGTTTTGCTGTAAAACCGACATAAGAGTATTGCATGAGATATTTAACTTAAATATCATTCAAGCAAAGTGGCACTGTCATAATGAATAAGGTACTAATAAGCAGGTGTAAGCACAAATAAGCAGTAGTAAACACATATAAGTACCAGTAAGCAAGTCTGAGTGCACATGCACAGGTCTAAGCAGTGCCCAGCATAGGAAATGTATATAAGTATATACAGATATAATACATATATATACATATAAATATATATATATATATATATATATATATATATATATATATATATATATATATATATATATATATATGTATATGAAGAAAGAACAACGTAACAATAAAGCATACAAAGGAATGAGAAGGGAATCAACAGCAATCCCAGTATTATATAGAGCTGTCAGCGTATGTCATATCCAGCTAGGCAGGAGTGAGCAAAGCACTGCTACTCACACCACAGGCAGGATATTACCAGTGGGAATAACATTGTTGATTTGCTAAGTCTACTTTACACACAGAGGGTAGTCCCTGGTAGGACTACCCTAAATTGATAGGATGATTGGCCATCTGACCATTACACAAGCAAGGGCAGGTATGTTCAAGGACTAAATGGTGGGAGAGCCTGAGAATACATGGGTTGGGACAACATACGTGTAGGGCTCCTAACGTTAGGGAGAGGGCAATGTGTGGAGGTGTGTCATGGCTGCGATAAAAAGTGGACAATGGATGGTATGCTTGTATTTTGAACACAGGTGGGGTGGAGGAACTATGGGCATGATATTATGGAGCCAGGCGTCCCAGGGTTGGATGGGCAGGTTCTAATTGGACCGCCCCGTGGAGGTCAGCGAATTCATTATAAGTATATATACATACACACACATGCAGAAGTACATTCTCTGTAACACATTCAGTCCATTTGCAGACATAAATAACATGAATGTGCCCTTACAAAACCTCGACAGTAGATACAATAATAAGTTGTGCAGAAGAGGGACAGGACAAAACTGCTAAAACGCAGAAGTGTGTACAATGTCCAAAGTCAGTGCTAAGCTGAAAATAATAAAATGTGAGGACTTTCCCACACATGGAATCATTCCTGTGATCTGCCTGCTATGGCAACGCCAATTGCTAAACCGGTCTATTTGTAAAAGAAATACGCTGAACACGTACATAATTAGGCTCTCATGTGTAACGTGTGTGTTACCACATAATCATACATATTAATTTATTGTAGTGTCATGTTAACGGGTGCAAGGATGTAATGAAGTATAGAGTCTAATCTTGACATAAACACATGCGTGTCCCATGTGGGACAACCCAGAAATTGCATATAGTATTCTTTTGGTCACAGATGTCACCAGTGTTTGTGGACTAAACGTCTGGGAGTTCTGAGGATATGTGGAATAAGTCAACCGATGGGATGGGTCTGTAGAAGTAGAGAGTGACCAATGTGTAGTGGTGTGGATACATCGCAAATCCGACTGGACAATGGATGACTGCAGTGTTAGGAAGGCATTGGGGTGTGTGTTTGGGGAACCAGGAGCCATTGGTTTTTGGATATATATGCAAATGAAGCAGCACAGCAATAGTGTATTGGTTAGAGCAACCACCTAATGAACAGACATTCCCGTATCGAATCCCACTGTATCACATACCATTTACCATTGTTAATCTGTACATGAATATATTGTGACATCTGTCCGCTGTATAACCTGCAAAATATCAGTTAAAAGTTAACTGGAGTGAAGTGTCAGTTTCATAATGAATAAGGCTCTAGTAAGCTGGTCAAACATATATAAACACCAGTAATTATGTGTAAGTGCATTTGCGTGGGGTATGTATTGCTTTACAGACACACACACATACATGTATATATATATATATATATATATATATATATATATATATATATATATATACACACACACACATATAAATAAATAAATATACATATATGTATATATATATATATATATATGTATATATATATATATATATCTATATCTATATATATATATATATATATATATATATATATATGTATATATATATATATATATATATATATAGTTGCAGACATATACATATAGGTTCATAGGTTCATAGGTTGGTACTAGGCTAACGGCCCTATGGCCTATGCAAGCCTAGCCATAACAATTCCCTGGATATTTCTTCCCACAATATTTACTTCTCTGGACCCCTGTCTAGCAGGGTGACTGACATAATCCATGGGGTGAATTTCCTATCTCCCATCCAATCATAAAGGTTCCTTTTGAAGAGGGCCAATAAGGCGCTCTGCTTGACATGTATGGGCAGTCTACTCCAGAGTATAGGGAGTCTCTGGGTCAGGAACCTATCCCTCCAGCATGTGATGACAAGGTTTAGATCCCTGGAACGTGTGGCTCTGAGGGATTGGGATTTCTTTAAGTGGAGCATGTCCAACAGCTCAGGGTTTGACATGGCCTTGTATGTTAAGCAGAGATCGCCTCTGAGTAGACGATATGCCACAGAGTATAGCTGGAGTTTTTTAAGACGGTTAGCATATGGTATTTGCTTTAGGCCTGTGATTCTTTTAGTGAGGTATTTCTGTGGCCTTTCCAGCTGTTGCAGATGTCTTTTGAGGTACATACCAAATGGGGCATTATACTCTATAATGGGTCTAATGAGGGATGAGTACAGTGGGACAATGATGTCCTTTTTTCTGGATGAAAAGCCCTTAGTGATGACGTGTGCCACATAGAAGGATTTCTTGACTGTTGTGGCAATGTGCTTATCGAAAATTAGACCATTGTCCACCTGTGTCCCTAAGTCTCTCATCACACTTTCGATGTTTAGTGTCCTGCCATCTCTGTGGTAATTCATGGGTACATGTTTTTCCAAAGGGGATAACTATACATTTCTTGGCATTAAGCTTGAGCCCATGGCTCTGGCACCAGGCATCTGTTTCTGTAAGGCCCTTTTGTACAATATCCACATCATTTGGGGATGCAATAATGGCTCCCAATTTGCAGTTATCTGAGAACTTTGTTAGCCAGAGTCCCTTAGTGTTGGCCTGTACTTCAGAGAAGTAGATGCCAAACAAGATTGGTCCCAAAACTGAACCCTGAAGTACTTCACTTGTCACTTGTCTGGAGCTGGATTTGGAGTCAG